>NC_134502.1:32364864-32412364 GCF_040206685.1 Ascaphus truei | reverse complement strand
TCTTGTTGCCTTTTTCCCCCACCATAAATTTAAATGTTGATATATATAGCCCCCTGTAAACAGAACAGGCTATACCTATCTCCCTTCTACTGTGGTAAGTCCTGTTAAGATCAGGCACCCCCTGCCTGGGTTGATGGGGAGAATTCAATCCCCACAGGATAACCTCGGTGGTGGGCCGCGGGGCATTGAAGCCCCAGCCCAGACCATCCTGTCGGAGGAGAAACTTGGAGGGAAGGAGAGGAGGAAATATCGGTGTGGGAGGAGAGCGGAGTAATTAGCAAGGCCCTGCTGTTGTTGTTGCGGCTACTAAAGGCCACTGCATTTGGGAGTTGCTGATCTGCCAATAAAGAGACTATCCTTTGTACCAAAGACAGTGTGTGAGTTGGAGGCTATTACCCTGGGACCGAAAGGGTTCTTCTGTACAGGTCGTGTCCCATATTAATGGGAGTATAGAAGATGGAGGCGCTGCACCACTAAGAAATCATGGAGGCTATCACCCCAGAAGCCCGGTCCTGGCTCCCCAATAACTACGCGAGAAGCTCAGGCCCTCCTGTTCCTCACAGGTATGAACCACACTGCATGTAATCTGCCCTCATGCACCCTATACACCACTGTAGAGTCTGGGGGAGGGGGGGAAAGCAGGGTTACATATGTATTCAGCGCTCAATAGGTTAAGATGTTTTTTTTTTTTGTTTTTTTTAATAATTTGTATTTTATTGCTTTTTAAAGCTCAGAAGAAGTACAACAGATATCCATTACAGGATCGTGAGTTTTTTACATTCCATACATAAGATAACTGAGTACAGTGTACACTGGCGACACACTTTATTCGAGCTCGGCTAGTCCCACGAATTCGGGTATACCCGGGTGTATTGAGGTTTGTGACTGTTTTCTGCCCGAGTGCATTGAGGTATTTTCCAGGCAGGGATTGAAGCATTTTATTCCCGCTGGCTGCAATACTGCACAGTATATATATATATATACTGCATTACAATTCATGAATTTATGCCATCTGGTAGACACGCGAAGCATTGCAGCCTATTAAATCCTAATCATTATCATTTAACAGATCAGCCGCCCGTCAGCCAGGCATGAACCCAGGCTGGGAAGGCAAATGCAACGGGGCTTGTCAGAGGTGAGTACGGCGCATTCCAGGTATCTGCCAGGTACATACTGGGTATTTGCTCGAATAAAGTGTGTCGGTGCAGTATGAACATTGTTTATAACCTAACTGGGTCGGTGGGAAAGAAGGGAAATGATAGACAGGGGATGTGGGTTCGGGGGGGGGGGGGGGGAGGACGGCCGATGATCCATTTGAACCTATGTTGCCTGTGATGTAGCTTCCTGAATCGGGGTTGTGTATACGATTATTTGCCTCTCCAACTTAATCTACCTGATAGTGACTGACAGCCGGTCGACCAAAGATATCATCACAGGAGAACGCATCTGCAATTATTAAAGCATTATTGTGGTTATCTCTACCCCCAGGGATGTCTGTCTGGGCTAACCAGGGTGTCCATACTTTTAGAAAATTTTCGCCCGAATCATTAATAAGGCTCGTCAGGTTTTCCATCTGACATACACACCAGATTTTATTCCGAATTTTAGGGATTGTAGGAAGTGCATTCTGGTTCCAGGGTGCTGCGATCGTGCTCCTCACTGCCGTTGCGAAATGGGAAATTAGTTTGAGTTCAACTTTTGCTAGTCCTGGTCAATAGAAAGAGCCAGGGATCCAAGGGAATTTTGAGGCCCAATATCCTCTGTAGCCAATCCTTAATTTTGGTCCAGATTGGAACTAAGTGAGGGCGAGACCACAGCATGTGTAACAAATCTGCTGACTCTCCACATTGTCGCGGGCACAATGGGGAGTGTCCTAGAATAAATTTCGATAATTTTAGTGGGGTATGATACCACCAAATCAGGGTCTTATATGCGTTCTCCTTTAATGTTACGCATATCGAACTTTTAGAGGCTGCCGTCACCATCTGTGACCGTTCGTCCAAATCTGGGCTCTCACCTAGATCTTTTTCCCAATTCAACATATAGCTTAATTTGCTTGTTACCTTGACAGCAGAACCGACTACCTCTCTATACATTTGCGATTTGAGTCCCTTTGTTGACGTCTCACTAAGACAGAGCCTTTCAAATGATGTCAATGGGGGGGTGTGGGTTAAATTTATTACAGAAAGCTCTGATCTGAAGGTATCTATACAGCTCCGATTGTGGGATATTTTAATCTGAGTTGATTTGTGCAAATGGCAAAATTTTGTTATTACCTTCCAGATCTCTAAGTCGTTCTATACCCTTACGTTTCCAAATTGCAAAGTTTTCCCTAACTAAACCAGGAGCAAAAGATGGATTATCCCAGAGAGGTGTCATCAAGGTGTTTTTGGTAGTAAGATTACATTTGAATTTAGTCGCCTCCTAGATCGACAACAAATTGGTCATTGAGGATAGCGGTGATGGTATAGTTTTCCTAGCTATTTTTGGGCTCCAAATTAAGTTGCATAGCTCCAATGGTGAGCAAGCAGCGTTCTCTAATGCTACCCTGCGTCTCAAATCCGGGTTTGTGTGCCATTGAGAGATTTGGCATAATTGTGCCGCCTTGTAGTATGATAACAAGCAAGGTACCGCTAGCCCCCCTTCTGCAGTTTGTCTCTGGAGGGTTCATTTATTTAGTCTTGCTTTTCTGCCGCCCAATATAAATTTGGAGATTGCAGATTGAAGGCTGAGGATATCGTCCAATCTTAGTGGCACCGGGAGCGCTTGAAATAGATATAGGAGTCGCGGTAGTAAATTCATCTTCACGCTATTTATTTTACCAATCCAAGATATGTTAAATTTTGACCAGCGACCTATATCCTCCCGTAGGGTCCTGATTAACCTGGGGTAGTTTGCCCTAGACACCGAATTATAATCTTTGGGAATATATATTCCCAGGTACTTGATCGCTTTATTCTGCCAATTGAAGTTGAAATTCATGGAGATGAGTTTTTCTAATGGTTTCGGTAAATTTATGTTTAGGGCTTCTGATTTAGATTGGTTAATCTTGAACCCTGAGATTTTATTAAATTGACCCAGCAACTCAAAGAGATTGGGAAGCGACGTCAGGGGTCTGGACAACACCAGGAGGACATCATCTGCATATAGGGCTAATTTATGTATTTGGTTCCCAAACTCCAGGTCTGTAATATCCTTATGGTCATGAATCTGGGCCGCCAGCGGCTCCATACACAGGGGGAAAAAGGAGGGGCGAGAGGGGACAGCCTTGCCTTGTCCCACTTTTAATCTTGAAGGGATCGGAAGGGGAGCCCTGGAGTACCACCCTGGCGGCCGGGTTCGAGTAGAGAGCTAAGATGGCTGATGTTATTTTTTCACCGAACCCAAATGCCTTTTTCCCCCACCATAACTTAAAATGTTGATATATATATATATATATATATATGTATTCAGCACTCAATAGGTTAAGATGTTTTAAGGAATCTTGTGGTCAGTGTGAAACTAATAGGATACAATGTTATTGGTATCAGGGGCAACATGAAACCAAGTTGTGTGATGCACATTTTAGTGATAAGACTTGTTTTTGTAAGTTCCTAATGTTCCTGAGATAAGGTACGTGATGGTAACAACAGAAAAACAAGTATGTAAACAAGTACGTCATTTAGTTGGCCAAAGCGAGTTAGCTGAGACAGTGATGTATATCTCTTCGATTTAAGGGTATAAAACGTAGCTGTCGCAGGATACGCCACTGCCTTCTCAGATACTTGCTCCCTTGAATAGAAGTATTTTGTATGTTGTATCCTTGCTGAATCGCTGAGCTGATTGAAGAAATAAAGTTTGCTGATTTGAACGGCAAACCTGATTCCCGATTATTACATTGCCGAAGTTTTTCTCACCGTTGACATCTCTTGACATCTCCAGTTGAGTTCCTCAAGACCCCACCATGATGTTCCAGGTTGTCTCATCCCTCCTCCTCCTCTCTCTCTTCTCAGTAGGACAAGGGAACTCTAAAAATGTCATCAGTGTCTCCAACGGAGGGGAATTGGGTGAATGGGGGCCAGTTGAAATGTGTCCCGTCGGATGCCATACCAGAGGATTCTCTCTCAAGGTGAGATAAATATATACAGTAATAATAATATGATTTCTTGCATGGCAATGTATGTGCTTCTGTATATGGGATTTTGATGGCAAAATATATAAATTGCCCCGCAGAACTTACAATCTAATTTTGCAGGCGCAGTCAAATGCCAGGACTACTTCAGAGGCCAGCTAATTACCGCAAAAATCTCCTTTATAACTGTGATTTATACTTTTACTCTCTGTATTTAGAAGTAGCCGATACTCCCTCCCCACGTATTAGATAACCCCCTTTCATTGTCCATATTAGACACTATGGGGGCTGTGCACAAAGCAGTGATACAGTAAGTGTTTTTAAGTGAGATAAATGCCGTAATGGCACAATTTATGGCGCAAATTTTTTATCAATGACTGTGTTTTGGTGATAAAAAGCCTTATAAGCGTGATACTGCAGTGTTATCACTGCTTTGTGAATCGCGCTGCACGCAATTTTGCACCATAAGGCATTTATCTCACTTAAAAACCCCTTACAGTATCACTGCTTTGTGCATAGACCCCCCTGTGTGATGGGGACGAATCACCCAATAGGTTGACCATTGACTGGCATAGTGTTAATGATGCCCATATTATATGGGCATGATGTACCCACTGTGCCATTCAATTGTTTTATTGGCAGTTGTTATGCATTTAGTTAGCCATGTGATGTGTTTTATTTTGCAATGTAAGGTGTTTTATTTTGGCCTGTTTTTTAATTCCTTCACAATTTCTTGCTATAGTGGTAAATAAATCATGCTCGTATTATATGAGCATGATGTACCCACTGTACCAATGAATGGGTGAAGGGTAGTTGCCTTGGGAGGGTGGTTAGGCCTCGTGGGTGGGTAGTGGCAGATGGTAGGCTAACCCCTTAATTACTACCGCGGTTACTAACCGCTAAGGTGATTAAGGGGTTAGGGGACATTAGATTGTCTTTTTTTATGCACTGTGTTTGTGGCAACGGAGGACATGGACACATAATGATGAGGACGGCTTTCATCGTGGCAGCCTGGCAGGGGTGAGTGCAAGATTTCTTTACTTTATTTCTGCTGCTTATCACTGCTTAGTGCATAGTCCCCTATATATAGGAAATATTACATTCCTCTTTAATTCCCTTATTGCAAATTCACTTTTTAACCTCACTTTTCTCTCCCTCGCCCTTTTCCCTATGAGAAATCTCCTTACATTCCCTAATATAAATCCTTTTACTCTCCCTATCAGTAATGGCCATTGTTTTACCTATTTAGATAATCCCCCGTACTATCCCCCTGATAGAAATCCTTTAACTCTCCCCCTATTAGAAATCTCACGTATTCTCCCCAATCATAACCCCCCTTATTCCCTCTATTAATCACCCCACTTATTCTACCCTATGAGAAATCCTCTTTAGTCTCCCACTATGTTATATCCCCTTTATACGTCCCATATTAGAATCCCCCTTACTCTCCCTATTAGAATCCCCTTACTCCCCTATTAGAATCCCCCTTACTCCCCTATTAGAATCCCCCTTTCTCCCCCTATTAGAATCCCCCTTACTCCCCATATTAGAATCTCCCTTACTCCCCTATTAGAATCCCCCTTACTCCCCCTATTAGAATCCCCCTTCCTCCCCCTATGAGAATCCCCCTTACTCCCCATATTAGAATCTCCCTTACTCCCCTATTAGAATCCCCCTTACTCCCCCTATTAGAATCCCCCTTACTCTCCCTATTAGAATCCCCCTCACTCTCCTATTAGATATCCCCCTTACTCCCCCTATTAGAATCCCCCTTACTCCCCCTATTAGAATCCCCCTTACTCCCCCTATTAGAATCCCCCTTACTCTCCCTATTAGAATCCCCTTACTCCTCCTATTAGAATCCCCCTTACTCTCCCTATTAGAATCCCCCTTACTCTCCCTATTAGAATCCCCTTACTCCCCCTATTAGAATCCCCCTTACTCCCCCTATTAGGAATCCCCTTTGCTTTCCCATTATCCCCTAAATCCCAAACCTCACTATAACACCTCCAGTTGGTCCGAGTTTGTGGCCCAGATATGGGGGGCAGATATCTCAATTATTGACATCCGATGCCACATACCAGGGCCTGTAAGTCGGGAAGAAGGGGGTCCCTGAGTCCGAAATCAAAGCAGTCTAAGAATTGCCCCACAACTCCGTTCTGCCCCCACTGCTGCCTTCTTACCCCATTTAGGTCTGTTCCCTAATGTGAAGTGTTACCTGTAACCCCATAAAGAGCCCCCTCGTTCTCATATCCCACAATTAGGATTAATCTGAGAAGCAACATAGGTAAATTATATGGTCAGGTCAGTGACGTGTTTAATGGGTTAAAGGGTTAGTCCCACATAGGGGCAAAGTGACCTAATGACAGGGGGTGAGAGGGGGAGAGTGGGGAGGAAAGGGGGAGGGTGGGGATGAGAGGGGGAGGGTGGGGATAGGAGGGGGAGGGTGGGGATGAAAGGGGGAGGGTGGGGATGAGAGGGGGAGCGTGGGGATGCGAAGGGGAGGCTCTTTCAAATTTTAGTTACGCCACTGGCCCCTATTAGAATCTCTGTGTTTAAAGGGTCAGTCCCACCTAGGAGCAAAGTGACCTAATAACCGGGATGTGTTTAATGGGTTAAAGGGTCAGTCCCACCTAGGAGCAAAGTGACCTAATGACAGGGACGTGTTTAATGGGTTAAAGGCTCGGTCCCACCCAGGAGCAAAGTGACCTAATGACAGGGACGTGTTTAATGGGTTAAAGGGTCAGTCCCACGAAGGGGCAAAGTGACCTAATGACAAGGACGTGTTTAATGGGTTAAAGGGTCAGTCCCACGTAGGGGCAAAGTAACCTAATGACAGGGATGGGTTTAATGGGTTAAAGGGTCAGTCCCACGTAGGAGCAAATTGACCTAATGACAGGGACGTGTTTAATGGTTTAGAGGGTCAGTCCAACTTACGGGCAAAGTGACCTAATGACAGGGATGGGTTTAATGGGTTAGAGGGTCAGCCCAACTTAGGGGCAAAGTGACCTAATGACAGGGACGTGTTTAATTGGTTAGAGGGTCAGTCCCACTTAGGTACAAAGTGACCTAATGACAGGGACATGGTTAATGGGTTAAATTTCAGTCCCACGTAAGGGCAAATTGACCTAATGACAGGGACATGTTTAATGGCTTAAAGGGTCAGTCCCATTTGGGGCAAAGTGACCTAATGACAGGGACGTGTTTAATGGGTTAAAGGGTCAGCCCCACAAAGGGCCAAAGTGACCTAATGATAGGGACGTGTTTAATGGGTTAAAGGGTCAGCCCCACAAAGTGCCAAAGTGACCTAATGACAGGGACATGTTTAATTGGTTGAGGGGTTATGAGTAGTTATATATTAGATGGATACATTGTAACTGATCTTCCTGATACAGGTGGAAGAGAAGCAGGGGAAAGGGGATGATACGGCTCTGAACGCGATCCAGCTGTACTGTGTTAACAACAAAAACAATTGGGAAAAAACAATCCAGTCTACTGAAGGAAGGTGAGCCTCACATAACATTATCTACAGCTTTCAAAACCTCACAGGTCTCTTCATCACACGTGCCGAGCTTTCCAAACCTCACAGGTGTCTTCTTCACATGTACAGAGCTTTCCAAACCTCACAGGTCTCTTCTTCACATGTGCAGAGCTTTCCTAACCTCCCAGGTCTCTTCTTCACATGTACAGAGCTCGTCAAACCTCACAGGTCTCTTCTTCACATGTGCAGAGTTTGCCAAGCATATATTATGATGACAGGATTTTGGGGTTTATAAGGAGGGGTGTATAAGGGAGTTCCGAGGGCAGCAACATGTTGAGGTATATAGGGAGGGAAATTAAGGCAGCTGGAAGGATAGCAAGGTATTCGAATATATAGAGAGGGGTATCACCAGTAGATTAAGGGGGGGGGGGGGGGAATACCACTTTACAGATTAAAAATCCCCTTTACTCTCACCCAATTAGAGATACCCTTTGCTCTCACCCTGTTAGAGATCCCCTTTAATCTCACCCTATAAGAGATCCCCTTTACTCTCACTCTATTAGAGATCCCCTTTGCTCTCACCCTATTAGAGATCCCCTTTACTCTCACCCTATTAGAGATCCCCTTTACTCTCACCCTATTAGAGATCCCCTTTACTCTCACCCTATTAGAGATTCCCCTTTACTCCCCTGAAGGACGTAGGACAGGAGTAATAACACGATATAGATAATTGGTTATATCTCCCCTAAAATCCTGTGCCCGTCCTACAGGTCAGGTCTCCTTTGCAAAAGCACCTAGGAAGTTTCCTCTTCACCACTAACCACGTCCTCCTTCTTCTCTCTCAGGTGGGGCTCATGGACCTCCCCTGTGCGGTGTCCCAACGGCAACCTCGTCGCTTTCAACTTGAGAGTAGAGCCACCTCAGGGGGACGGTGACGAAACCGCCGCCAACAACATCATGTTTAAGTGCTCCGACGAATCGATACTAGAGGGATCTGGACTCTCGTGGGGGACATACGGACCCTGGAGCCTGTCCTGCGAAATAGGGATCTGTGGCATCCAGACCAGGGTGGAGTCAAACCAAGGAGACGGAGATGACACGGCCCTCAATGATGTCAAGTTCACCTGCTGTAGCAACTGAGTCTTCTCTCTTCTCAGCTTCCCCATGAAGGGTCTTCAGTTGGTCGACATTAAATCGGGAAGGTCTTTGGGGGGTGGGGGGAAGGGTTAAACCAGCGACGTCTCTAAATATATCTGGTGGAGATAGTTGGAGATGCAGATCTTTTAGGGCCCAAATTAGTTGGACGTTCGTACTTGGTTAATTTGAAATTGTGAAATAAAATTGATATTTAATGTAAAATAAAATGGAAGTATTCATTGTGGCTATTTGGATCCATTTAACTCATATTTGCTCCATATAACCTCTCCCCATAACTCCTCCTATTACCCCATATAACTGCTCCCTATAACTCCTCCTATTACCCCATATACCCGCTCCCTATAACTCCTCCTATTACCCCATATAACCTCTCCCTATATCTCCTCCTATTACTCCATATAACCGCTCCCTATATCTCCTCCTATTAACCATATAACCGCTCCCTATAACTACTTCTTATGTTCCATATTACTGCTTCTTAAACTCCTCCTATTACCCCATATAACCGCTTCCAATATCTACTCCTATTTCCACATATAACTACTCCCTATAACTCCTCCTATTGCTCTATATAAATGCTCCCAATATCTCCTCCTATTAGCCCATATAACCGTTCCCTATAACTCCTCCTATTTCCCAATATAACCCCTCCCTATAACTTCTCCTATTACCCCATATAACCCCTCCCTATAACCCCTCCCTATAACTTCTCCTATTAGCCCATATAACTGCTCCATATAATGTAACTTCTACTGCTTCATTTAACAACTCCCTATAAATTCTCCTATTACTCCATATAACCGCTCCCTATAACTCCTCCTATTACCCCACTTAACCTCTCCCTATAACTCATATTACTCTATATAATCACATATGAAAGAAAGTCATCTCCACATACCAGTTACCCCGTAGACCAGCTAGCAGCATGTTGCAGTATTTGGGATATAATCAGCGCGTGAGTATGAATTTGATGGATTGCCCTATGAGGACGGGACGTATTTTAGCAATATCGCAGAGGGGTAACAACATGATCTGGAGGGGTGCTGAATGTGCGGGGGAATGAGAGGGGAGGGGCACGTATGACACCCAGGCATCTAGCTTGGGGTATCGGGGTCCTGGTGGACCATGCGAGGAATCCAGTGTCGGTGTAGAGTAAGGGGGAGGGGAGATGATGAGGTCCGTTTTTGACATGTTAAGCTTAAGATAGCGATTAGACACCCGCGAGGAGATAACAGAGAGACAGTTAGTGATATGAGACAGCAGAGAAGGGGCAGCAGTCAGCAGAGGAGAGGTAGATGTGGGTGTCCTCTGCATAGAGGTGGTAGGAAAACCCAATGACTGTGTTAGTTTGCCAAGGAAAGAGGTGCAAGTGGAGAAGAGTAGAGGTCCTAGGGCAGAGTCCTGGGGTACACCGGCTGTGGGTGGGAGTGAGATGGAGGGGGTGCCAGCACCGGGAGACACCGAACGTGCGGTGAGATGGGGAAGATATAAACCAGGAGAGGGCAGACTCATGGAGGTCAATAAAATGGAGTGTGCAGAAGTGGGGTCGGGTGGCGTGGGGGAGGGCCAAAAGTATACGAACTGTCCTTGTGTCAAGGGGTGTGACTGCAGGGCTCTCCCAGTGAAGTTTAGGCAATGGATACAGCAATGTAGACCCAGTCTTACATTAGGCACAATGTGCTAATACACATAACAAAATCGATGCGCAGCTCTTATGTATCTCCAGCCCTGCTCCCGAGATGGCGTCACTTCCAGTCGCGCTCGATCGAGATGGTAAACTCACAGGATAGCAGGGGAGATGCTGGATAATGTCTCAGGCTGCTGCAGGTTCAACCTGCAATAATTGTTGTGTTGATAAACACTTAACTAGTACACGCATTGTTGCAATAAGTGTATTATCTTTTCATACCGAGGGAATATACCGCTGATTCCTGTTACCATCCACTGACTGGGTCTACATTGCTGTATCCATTGCCTAAACTTCACTGGGAGAGTGTGAGTCCCCAATCTTGATTTACTTTTCAAGTGCCTATTTGTATATACACTCTACACTATATATATATTTTTTCTCCTTGTATGTGGTGATATCTGCGCTCCCCACAAGCTTCTCTTCACCATTCCTAGATAATTCACTTGCTGGTTACTAAAATTACTGGTGAATCTTAAATTAATCTCATTAGTATTTATTGATAACAAAAATTCCCCCAGTTCCTCCTGTCCTCCCTTCCATATTAAAAACACATCATCGATAAAACGACGCCAAAGGACCAGGCCCGCCCCAAGCTCACCATCTGGCCAGATGTTGTCCTCCTCCCAAGAGGCCATAAACAAATTGGCGTAACTTGGGCGTTTTATCGATGATGTGAAAACGTATTTCAAGGATACGGATATGAACAATCATATCCTAAGAACAAGTTGTCCTCTGCCCAGGTGGATGGATGGTGTTCCATTTGGGCAGTTTACAAGGATGAAGCAGAACTGTAGTGAAAGAGAGACATTTTTGTATCAATCCAAGAAGTTAAAAAATAGGTTTGTTGAAAAGAAATATAGAGAGGACACGATAGATGAGGCTTTGTTGAGGGTAGATGAATTGAATAGGGAGGATCTTCTAAAACCCAGACAAAAAAATCAGAAATAATCAATTTGACTTTTGCCTTCCTGACGAATTACAGTGGGGAAGCCAAGGAGATCAAGAAGATCATAACTAAACATTGGGGCATTCTGAGGAATGACCCTATTTTAGGTTGGAGAAATTCCCGAAAATCCTAGTGGGATTTTCAGGAAGGCGAGTAATCTCAAAGATAAATTGGCACCAAGTGCTCTAAGAAAGAAAATTAATAACTCTGCAAATTGGCTACAACATAGTAAAGGATTCTACGGTTGTAGAACATGTAAAGCATGCCAATTTAAGTCGAATAACAAAACAGAATTGACCTGGAGCTCATACACGCTCTCCTACCTGTCTGAACTTGCCTGCTCGCGTTATTTTCCTCTTTACAACACCTGTTCTGCTCTAGTTGACGGTATAAGGGCGCATCGGGGACACTGCTCTCAACATATCCACCACTGGTAATGAAGGTTTAAGGGCACCTTATAGGGACATACCCTCTGGTACTTCCGTACAGTCACTGCTCAGATAGGCATCAGCCTGGATTCAGTTGCAGCAGTGCTGGCTCATGCAGAGGTTCACTCGTAACCCTGCTATAGCAGCATTCGAAACCTTACCAGCACAGGGACACAAGATCAGGTTGCTCTAGGGCACCAGATCGGGAGCAGCACACGGTGCCTGTGTTATTATTGTTCACCTCTCACATTGACCACCGACCCCCTGCAGCAGCCTGTCACATTTGGGATTGCTGTGCTCAGCCAGCATGGTACAGTTGTTTCAGTGACCAACACCACATCATATTCTGGTCCTGTACACGCACAGGTGGTGTACTCCACAACTGGAAGTCCTACCTAACTGTTCCCCCGCAGCT
The DNA here is from genome assembly GCF_040206685.1 of Ascaphus truei. Taxonomy (NCBI): domain Eukaryota; kingdom Metazoa; phylum Chordata; class Amphibia; order Anura; family Ascaphidae; genus Ascaphus; species Ascaphus truei. The sequence continues at coordinate 32,400,135 of NC_134502.1, read as the reverse complement.
GGCTGATTTGTTACTTTACCCCAGTATCCCCAATCGATGCCGGTCAGCACACCACAGTGTGCTTTACCACATTCCATCTGGTTAATATACATTAAGGTATGCCTGACACAGGTTTCTCTTACAGATTTACTTTGTCTGACCAGATGGTTAGCCGAGTACTCCATGAGGTGTAGAAGTTCTTATCTGAGAATATTAATACCACTCTGCTCGATTTGGGTTACTCACCGGAAACAGGGGTCCACAGAATGAGACCGCGTTATAACCGGGATCGCGTTATAAAATGTTGCCACGCGAGGACTTACCGGCATCTACAGCTCTCTCCTCTCTGCTTCATATGGCTGTGTCCACGTGCCACACTTACGTAGAGTTTCACGCGCAGAGGAGGTTTTTTTTTAAAAAACATACAATTCAATGCTTTATTGCAAACGGACACATACACCCATGTGGGAATTGAACATTAACACATTTTATATAATACACATGCAGGGATCGAACCCAGGAGCTTTCATATACTAGTACCAATTCTCTACCTCTACACAACAGGCGTGGTGTGGCAAAACAGACTCTATAAATATACTTAACCTCTAGAGCACATTGCAACGCAATGGACTGCACTGTAGCGTCAAGGTAGAGAATTGGTACTAAAATCCTGGGTTCGATTCCTGTATGATATGGTATAATTTATAAAATAAATAAAATAATAATTTATAAATTATACATAAAATAATTATTATTTTATCATTTTTAAATGAAAAATGGTTTTCAGGCAAAAGGTGACACAGTGTGCTCATTTGCATGCTATTTCCCAGAATCCCTTGCTGCAGTGGAAGCACTGTACGCTAGGTGATAATGGTGAAAGGCAGGGTTGCAGACCTGTCTAAGACGTGAATGTGCTCACAAGTGATCTTTTTATTTGCTATATGCTATATGGTGGAGGTTTCTTGTTGCCTTTTTCACCCACCATAAATTAAAATGTTGATATATATATATATATATATATATATATATATGTATTCAGCACTCAATTGGTTAAGATATTTTAAGGAATCTTGTGGTCAGTGTGAAACTAATAGAATGCAATGTTATTGGTATCAGGGGCAACTTGAAACCAAGTTGTATGATGCCCATTTTAGTGATAAGACTTGTTTTTGTAAGTTCCTAATGTTCCTGAGATAAGGTACGTGATGGTAACAACAGAAAATTAAGTATGTAAACAAGTACGTCATTTAGTTGGCAAAAGCGAGTTAGCTGAGACAGTGATGTATATCTCTTTGATTCAAGGGTATAAAAAGTAACTGTCGCAGGATACGCCACTGCCTTCTCAGATACATGCCACCTTGAATAGAAGTATTTTGTATGTTGTATCCTTGCTGAATCGCTGAGCTGATTGAAGAAATAAAGATTGCTGATTTGAACTGCAAACCTGACTCCCGATTATTACATCGCCGAAGTTTTTCTCACCGTTGACATCTCTTGACATCTCCAGTTGAGTTCCTCAAGACCCCACCATGATGTTCCAGGTTGTCTCATCCCTCCTACTCCTCTCTCTCTTCTCAGTAGGACAAGGGAACTCAAAAAATGTCATCAGTGTCTCCAACGGAGGTAAATTGGGTGAATGGGGGCCAGTTGAAATGTGTCCCGTCGGTTTCCATGCCAGAGGATTCTCTCTCAAGGTGAGATAAATATATACAGTAATAATAATATAATTTCTTGCATGGCAATGTATGTGCTTCTGTATATGTGATTTTGATGGCAAAATATATAAATTGCACAATATTTAAATTGCCCCGCAGAACTTACAATCTAACTTTGCAGGCGCAGTCAAATATTTTAACTTATGCCAGGACTACTTCAGAGTCCAGCTAATTACTGCAAAAATCTCCTTAATAACTGTGATTTACACTTTTTACTCTCTGTATTTAGAAGTAGCCGATACTCCCTCCCCTCGTATTAGATTACCCCCTTTCATTGTCCATATTAGACACTATGGGGGCTGTGCACAAAGCAGTGATTCAGTAAGTGTTTTTAAGTGAGATAAATGCCGTTATGGCGCAATTTATGGTGCAACTTTTTTATCAATGACTATGTTTTGGTGATAAAACTGCAGTGTTATCACTGCTTTGTGAATCGCGCTGCACACAATTTTGCACCATAAGGCATTTATCTCACTTAAAATCCCTTACAGTATCACTGCATTGTGCATAGACCCCCCTGTGTGATGGGGACGATGCACCCAATAGGTTGACCATTGACTGGCATAGTGTTAAATGATGCCCATATTATATGGGCATGATGTACCCACTGTGCCATTCAATTGTTTTATTGGCAGTTGTTATGCATTTAGTTAGCCATTTGATGTGTTTTATTTTGCAATGTAAGGTGTTTTATTTTGGCCTGTTTTTTATTCCTTCACAATTTCTTGCTATAGTGGTAAATAAATCATGCCCGTATTATATGAGCATGATGTACCCACTGTACCAATGAATGGGTGAAGGGTAGTTGCCTGGGGAGGGTGGTTAGGCCTCCTTGGTGGGTAGGGGGGGTTATTTAAAAGTATTGTTTTTGGGGGGGGGCACACAATTGGTACCACAGGCCATTGTGGACCCCCAGACACCCGAGGGGATCACACGGGAACACCCACTGGCCTGTTGTATTAACGGTGTGCTGAAAAAAAGGTAAACAATGCTTTCTGACTGTCTCCGTTTCGTTTTGGAGCGCTTTTAAAGTACGATTCACGTATCACTGCTTAGTAAACTGGCAAAAAACTGTGCGTTTGCCGATACAGCGCTGTTATCACTGCTTAGTGAATCGCGCCGTAGGCAGTATCGGACTTAAAAGTCATTTATCGGACTTAAAAGCAGTTATCACTGCTTAGTGCATAGCCCCCTATATATAGGAAATATTACAATCCCCTTTTATTCCCTTATTGCAAATTCACTTTTTAACCTCACTTTTCTCTCCCTCGCCCTATTCCCTATGAGAAATCGCCTTACATTCCCTAATATAAATCCTTTTACTCTAACTATCAGTAATGGCCATTGTTTTACCTATTTAGATAATCCCCCCCCCGTACTATCCACCTGATAGAAATCCTTTATCGCTCCCCCCTATAAGAAATCTCCCTTATCCTCCCCTATCATAACCCCAAATTATTCCCTCTATGAATCATCCCACTTATTCTACCCTATACAAAATCCTCTTTAGTCTCCCACGTTATATCCCCTTTATACTTCCCCTATTAGAATACCCCTTACTCCCCCTATTAGATATCCCCCTTACTCCCCTATTAGATATCCCCCTTACTCCCCCTATTAGATATCCCCCTTACTCCCCCTATTAGATATCCCCCTTACTCCCCCTATTAGAATCCCCCTTACTCCCCCTATTAGATATCCCCCTTACTCCCCCTATTAGAATCCTCCTTACTCCCTTTATTAGATATCCTCCTTACTCCCCTATTAGATATCCCCCTTACTCCCCCATTAGATATCCCCCTTACTCCCCCTATTAGATATCCCCCTTACTCCCCTATTAGAACCCCCCTTACTCCCCCTATTAGATATCCCCCTTACTCCCCTATTAGAATCCCCCTTACTCCCCCTATTAGAATCCCCCTTACTCCCCTATTAGAATCCCCCTTACTCCCCCTATTAGAATCCATCTTACTCCCCCTATTAGAATCCCCCTCACTCTCCTATTAGATATCCCCCTTAATCCCCCTATTAGATATCCCTCTTACTCCCCCTATTAGAATCCCCCTTACTCCCCTATTAGAATCCCCCTTACTACCCCTATTAGATATCCCCCTTACTCCCCCTATTAGATATCCCCCTTACTCCCCCTATTAGAATCCCCCTTACTCCCCCTATTAGATATCCCCCTTACTCCCCCTATTAGAATCCTCCTTACTCCCTTTATTAGATATCCTCCTTACTCCCCTATTAGATATCCCCCTTACTCCCCCATTAGATATCCCCCTTACTCCCCCTATTAGATATCCCCCTTACTCCCCTATTAGAACCCCCCTTACTCCCCCTATTAGATATCCCCCTTACTCCCCTATTAGAATCCCCCTTACTCCCCCTATTAGAATCCCCCTTACTCCCCTATTAGAATCCCCCTTACTCCCCCTATTAGAATCCATCTTACTCCCCCTATTAGAATCCCCCTCACTCTCCTATTAGATATCCCCCTTTATCCCCCTATTAGATATCCCTCTTACTCCCCCTATTAGAATCCCCCTTACTCCCCTATTAGAATCCCCCTTACTACCCCTATTAGAATTCCTTTTACTCCCCCTATTAGAATCCCCCTTACTCTCCCTATTAGAATCCCCTTACTCCCCCTATTAGTACCTCCCTTACTTCCAAATTAGAATTCCTTTTACTCCCCCTATTAGAATCCCCCTTACTCCCCCTATTAGAAATCCCCTTACTCCCCCTATTAGGAATCCCCGTTACTCCCCCTATTAGAATCCCCTTACTCCCCCTATTAGGAATCCCCTTTGCTTTCCTATTATCCCCTAAATCCCAAACCTCACTATAACACCCCCCAGTTGGTCCGAGTTTCTGGCCCAGATATGGGGGGCCCATATATCAATTATTGACATCCGATGCCCCATACCAGGGCCTGTAAGTCGGGAAGAAGGGGGGGGGGTCCCTGAGTCAGAAATCAAAGCAGTCTAAGAATTGCCCCATAACTCCGTTCTGCCCCCACTGCTGCCTTCTTAACCCATTTAGGTCTGTCCCCTTATCGAGCCCCTAATGAGAAGTGTTACCTGTAAACCCCACAAAGTGCCCCTCGTTCTAATATCCCACAATTAGGATTAATCTGAGAAGCAACATAGGTAAATTATATGGTCAGGTCAGTGACGTGTTTAATGGGTTAAAGGGTCAGTACCACGTAGGGGCAAAGTGACCTAATGACAGGGACATGTTTAATGGGTTAAAGGGTCAGTCCCACGTAGGGGCAAAGTGACCTATTAACAGGGATTAATGGGTTAAAGGGTCAGTCCCATGTAGGGGCAAAGTGATCTAATGACAGGGACGTGTTTAATGGGTTAAAGGGTCAGTCCCACCTAGGAGCAAAGTGACCTAATGACAGGGACGTGTTTAATGGGTTAAAGGGTCAGTCCCACGTAGGAGCAAAGTGACCTAATGACAGGGACGTGTTTAAAGGGTTAGAGGGTCAGTCTCACCTAGGAGCAAAGTAACCTAATGAAAGGGACGTGTTTAATGGGTTAAAGGGTCAGTCCCACGTAGGGGCAAAGTGACCTAATGACAAGGACGTGTTTAATGGGTTAAAGGGTCAGTCCCACGTAGGGGCAAAGTGATCTAATGACCGGGACGTGTTTAATGGGTTAAAGGGTCAGTCCCACATAAGGGCAAAGTGACCTAATGACAGGGACGTGTTTAATGGCTTAAAGGGTCTGTCCCACGTAGGGGCAAAGTGACCTAATGACAGGTACGTGTTTAATGGGTTAAAGGGTCAGTCCCACGTAGGAGCAAAGTGACCTAATGACAGGGACGTGTTTAATGGGTTAAAGGGTCAGTCCCACTTAGGTACAAAGTGACCTAATGACAGGGACTTGTTTAATGGGTTAAAGGGTCAGTCCCACGTAGGAGCAAAGTGACCTAATGACAGGGACGTTTTTAATGGGTTAAAGGGTCAGTCCCACCTAGGAGCAAAGTGACCTAATGACCGGGATGTGTTTAATGGGTTAAAGGGTCAGTCCCACGTAGGAGCAAAGTGACCTAATGACAGGGACGTGTTTCATGGGTTGAGGGGTTATGAGTAGTTATATATGAGATGGATACATTGTAACTGATCTTCCTGATACAGTTGGAACAATACCAGTGGTTTGGTGATGATACGTCTCTGAACGGGATACGGCTGCTCTGTTTTAGCAGCAACAACATTGGGGAATTTCCAATCCAGTCTACTGAAGGAGCGTAAGTCATTCACAGGACATGCACAGCCACACAGGTCTCTTCTTCACATGTACATAGCTTTCCTAACCTCACATGTCTCTTCTTCACATGTACATAGCTTTCCTAACCTCACAGGTCTCTTCTTCACATGTACAGAGCTTTCCTAACCTCACAGGTCTCTTCTTCACATGTACAGAGCTTTCCAAACCTCCTAGGTCTCTTCTTAACATGTACAGAGCTCTCCAAACCTCACAGGTCCATTCTTCACATGTGCAGAGTTTGCCAAGCATATATTAGGATGACAGGATTTTCAGGTGTATAAAGAGGGGTGTATAAGGGAGTTCCGAGGGCAATCAAAATGTTGGGGTGTATAGGGAGGGAAATTAAGGCAGCTGGGAGGATAGCAAGGTATTCGAATATATAGAGATGGGTATCACCAGGAGATTAAGGGAGGGGGTGATACCACTTTACAGATTAAAAATCCCCTTTACTCTCACCCTATTAGAGATCCCCTTTCCTCTCACCCTATTAGAGATCCCCTTTACTCTCACCCTATTAGAGATCCCCTTTACTACCCTGAAGGACGTAGGACAGGGGCGATGCCACTGTATAGATAATTGGTCAGATCTCCCCTAAAATCCTGTGCCTGTCCTACAGGTCAGGTCTCCTCTGCAAGAGCACCTAGGAAGTTTCCTCTTCACCACTAACCACATCCTCCTTCTTCTCTCTCAGGTGGGGCTCATGGACCTCCCCTGTGCGGTGTCGCAACGGCAACCTCATCGGTTTCAACTTGGGAGTAAGTCCACCTCAGGGGGACGGTGACGACACTGCCGCCAACAACATCATGTTTAAGTGCTCAGACGAAACGATACTAGTGAAACTTTGGCTCTTGTGGGGTTCATTCGGAGGGTGGAGCCAGTCCTGCAACATAGGGATCTGTGGCATCAGCACCAGGGTGGAGAGGTACCAAGGAAAAGGAGATGACACGGCCCTCAATGATGTCAAGTTCACCTGCTGTGAAAACTGAGTCTTCTTTCTTCTCAACTTCCCCATGAAGGGTCTACATTCAATCGGGAAGGTCTTCGGGGGGTGGGGGGAAGGGTTAAGCCAGCGACGTCTCTAAATATATCTGGTGGAGATGGTTGGAGATGCAGATCTTTTAAGGCCCAAATTAGTGGGACGTTCGTATTGTTCAATTTGAAATTGTGAAATAAAATTGAATTTTAATGTACAGTAAAATAAAATGGAAGTAGTCATTGTGACTATTTGTATCCATTTAACGTATATTTGCTCTATATAACTCCTCCTATTACCCCATATAACCTCTCGCTATATTTCCTCCTATTAACCATATAACCGCTCCCTATAACTACTTCTTATGTTCCATATTACTGCTTCTTAAACTCCTCCTATTACCCCATGTAGCGGTCATGTAAAATGGCTACAGTCATCTCTCCTGCTGGCAGTAAGGCCTAGTAAGTTGTGGGCATGCCAGCAGTAAGTATGGAGATTTGCCCTCACACCCTGGTGAGGTGCCCTATGTATGGATGGGAGTGGTCACAGGCTCTGACTCCATGGTTAGTGAGGTCAGAGGTGTGTCAGCCTCCAGAGGATACATAAGGCACAGCACTGATCCAAAGTTAGTTCTGTGTGTGTTGGAGTTGTTAAGGAAGGTTAAAGAACACGGCTACGCTGTGATTGATAGACAATTATGACACTGTGACCAGGGACCTGGCACAGGAACTATCTCCCACAAAGGGAGATAGGGAACCCACCAATTATGGGAAGGCGCACCTTTCAAAGGGAAGCAGCTGAACAATGGAGGGCTAGATACACCCCATTGTGGAGGGCAGCTGGCCCACCGCGTTCAATAAAGATGTTGCTGATAAAAGACCTTCTCGTGTGCATGTGTGGACTTATTGCACAGAGGGGACCACCACAGAGGAGTTCCTCATCAGAACCATTCCCATGCGGACGCAGGAATCCTGATGAGGTGGAGGCGCTGCACTGGATATAGGTAGGACTCAGCACACTACCTCAGTTGCCTGTCTGGACGGGTCATCCCTAATACACCATCAAGCGGGAGACTCAGGGGTCCTGTAACCAACAGGTGCACCACCAGACACACTCACCATGTAAAGGGGGCTGGTTAGTCCACAGGGGCCAATGTGAGATTGGGTGGGTCTGGGCCAGTCCGCAAAACCCGTTACACCCATATAACCGCTCCCAATATCTCCTCCTATTTCCACATATAACTACTTCCTATAACTCCTCCTATTGCTCCATATAAATGCTCCCAATATCTCCTCCTATTACCCCATATAACCGTTCCCTATAACTCCTCCTATTTCACAATATAACCCCTCCCTATAACTCCTCCTATTACCCCATATAACTGCTCCATATAATGTAACTTCTACTGCTTCATTTAACAACTCCCTATAAATTCTCCTATTACTCCATATAACCGCTCCCTATAACTCCTCCTATTACCCCACTTAACCTCTCCCTATAACTCCTATTACTCTATATAATCACATATGAAAGAAAGTCATCTCCACATACCAGTTACCCCGTAGACCAGCTAGCAGCATGTTGCAGTATTTGGGATATAATCAGCGCGTGAGTATGAATTTGATGGATTGCCCCATGAGGAAGGGACGTATTTTAGCAATATCGCAGAGGGGTAAATAACATGATCTGGAGGGGTGCTGAATGTGCGAGGGAATGAGAGGGGAGGGGCACGTATGACACCTAGGCCTCTAGCTTGGGGTATCGGGGTCATTGTGGAGTAATCTATTCCATGCGAGGAATCCGGTGTCGGTGTAGAGTAAGACGGAGGGGAGATGATGAGGTCCGTTTTTAACATGTTAAGCTTAAGATAGCGATTAAACACCCACGCGGAGATAACAGAGAGACAGTTAGTGATATGAGACAGCAGAGAAGGGGAGCGGTCAGCAGAGGAGAGGTAGATGTGGGTGTCCTCTACATAGAGGTGGTAGGAAAACCCAATGACTGTGTTAGTTTGCCAAGGAAAGAGGTGCAAGTGGAGAAGAGTAGAGGTCCTAGGGCAGAGCCCTGGGGTACACCGTCTGTGGGTAGGAGTGAGGAGGAGGGGGTGCCAGCATCGGGAAACACCGAACGTGCGGTGAGATAGGGGAAGATATGAACCAGGAGAGGGCAGAGTCATGGAGGTCAATAAAATGGAGAGTGTGCAGAAGTGGGGTCAGGGGGGGGGAGGGCCAAAAGTATACGAACTGTCCTTGTGTCAAGGGGAGGTCTGGAGTCCAGTTGCTGGAATTGGTAGCAGGCAGGCAGTGGTAGTGGACAGGCAGAGAAGTCAGAGGCGGACAGGTAGTGGTGGTGGTCATTGGACCGGCAGAGGTCAGAGGAGGGCAGCAGGAAGGGAGTTGTGATCAGTGCACAGGCAGTGGCCAGGGGAAGGCAGCAGGCACGGAGCAGTGGTCAGTGGACAGGCGTGGTCAGTGGACAGGCAGAGAGGTCAGAGGAGGGAAGTCGGCAGGTATCAGTCGTCGGTGGACTGGCCGAGGTCAGTGGACAGGTAGAAGGTCAGAGGTGGGCAGCATTGGTCAGGTAGTGTAGAAGGGTCAGAATAGGGTCTGGTACACAGCAGCAGCAAATGGCAACAATGAGGCAGCGCGCCTGTTACTGGGGAGAAGCCCAATAACCGCGCAGGGAGGAACAGGAAGAGGAGGCGGATAAAGGGCTGGATGGGGTGAGGGGTGGGTACTCAACAGCACTCCCAGTGGCAGACCGTGAGAACTGCAGACTGGAAGCGAGAGAGACCACAGGTCAAACCCCACCCTGGACATTCTTAACACCTTGTGATTTGGCCTTGAGTCTGTATGTATGTGTGTGTATGTATGTATGTATGTATGTATGTATGTGTGTGTGTATGTATGTATGTATGTATGTGTATGTATGTGTGTGTGTGTGTGTGTGTGTGTGTGTGTGTGTGTGTGTGTGTGTGTATGTGTGTGTGTGTATGTGTGTGTATGTATGTGTGTGTATGTATGTATGTATGTGTGTATGTATGTATATATGTGTGTATGTATGTATGTATGTATGTATGTATGTATGTGTATGTATGTATGTGTGTGTATGTATGTATATATGTGTGTGTGTGTGTGTGTGTGTGTGTGTGTGTGTGTGTGTGTATGTATGTATGTGTGTGTGTATGTATGTGTGTGTGATGATCGTGAGGGTTTGGCCTGGGATTAAAGGGGTTACCCCCCAATTGGCCACCCTCTAACCTCACCAGGGAGACAAGGGGTTAACTGGGCTGAGGCCCAGAAATGTGATTTAACCCTTGTTATAACATGAAAATGTATATTCCCCTGTTACCATGTATTGTTTCTGGATCAGTGTCTGCCTAACACACACTGGGACTTAAGGGGTTAATATTATATGCAGTGCTGAATAAACAGGAGCCGTTCCAGTAAGACTGGTAATTTAGGAACGGAGTGAGCCAGCACCCTGAGTGTTGGTGCGCAGCCTCAGCGTAACCCCCCAAGGACACCCCTATTAAAAATATAACTTTGTCATAAGGGAAACATATATTTTTGATAAAGTGCCTTTCTGTTGCAGTTTTAAAAAATACAGGCAGAATGCTAATTTTTTCTGCCTGCCCTCTGCAATGCATTAAGGAACAAATGTTATGGGTCACTTGCTTATGCAAGCAGGACAGCTTGCTAGAATTTACATAGCCCTGATCAAAGGCTAATTACCTAATTGGTTATGCGGGACCCAGGGACTGTTTGGGTTGTGAGCGTTAAAACTCACACTTAAACACCCAGGTATCCTGCAGGAATAAACATGACACCCCCCCCCCCAGGGGTCCCTACTTCAAAGGACTTATTGATTGGGCAAGGGTGGGGCTACCCAAGGAGGAAATCAGAATGGGTGACCTTATTAAATATAAGAATATTATGAGATGTCCTTGGCTGAACATGCTAAGAGTTACATATGTGTTATCGTGACCCCAAGCCCCACCTAGGAAGTCTAACCACTTGATCTCTAACAGCTGCTAAGAGCCAGATATTAATATCTCTCTTAATTTTAATATTACAGTGTAATGTTTAGTCTCTGTGAAAGCGGCCGGCGTGACGGAATGTATTAATATGGGTCGCCTGCCAGTAAGTAAAACTGAACTGAAGTTATGAAGTTATTTGCAGTAAATATGGAATTTTGGTTGTGTTCTGAAAACGGCAAACTCCCTGTTATGATAATGAGCAGGAAGGCTAGTCATCAAAGGCTAAATTGCTAATTGTTTATGCTTGGCCTTGGGACCCAAAGGAACTGACCAGTTTAAGTGTGACATTTCACACTGAACCCTGGAAGTCCAAAATCAGCTTCAAGAGCTTCAAAAGGACTTTTGCTAGCCGTCTCGGCACCAAGGGTTAAGAGATGAGTTTGACATAGTATTTAAGTCAGAATCCCCCCTTACCCATTGTCTTCATGTCTGCATGCAAATGTCTTCATGTCTGCATGTCATCAGGCCTGTGTCTTTATGCAATGTCTTGGGATGATGCAGGTATTGCTGTATGAACTGCCAGTCAAGATGGGACTGTTTCATCATTGCCATCTTTAAGTAAGTGCCTATATTTTGCTGTTATTTGTACATTTTGTTGTGTTCACCTTTATCAAGGAATAAATTATATTTTATAATATCTAAGTCTCGTCCCCGTTCAAACCCAGGTATATATATATTGTGAGAGAGAAAAAGAGCCCTGAACAAAAAGCACTCTAGTATGCCTGGCAGTACAAAATCACATAATTTTTATTACAGATTGTCACAGAACAAAAGTTAAAAACAAAGCACAGAAAATTAAAATTGGACATGGATCCCCTGTGCGTAGCAGAACTTGTTAAATCCTCCAACAGGTATTTCCCAGTGGGAACAATACAAATGTCATAATTGACAATAAATGCTCTAAAGTACCTGACAAGGTTAACACAATAAGGCTGACAACAGGCCAAACAAGGTGGCTGGGCTACGTGGTCAATGCAAAAAATAACAGCACACTTCTATCCCCCTTGAGTCTAGGGTATATGTAAAGTGACACAGTATCAATGAAAATCAATGAGAGACACACAGTATGAAGCCAGAAAGGCACACCTTAGCCTGCCGCAACAAATAATGATACATCACCTAACGTCAGGTACACAGCAGAATGAAGGGGGGAGACAAGGAGCAAATGCTCATAGCATGGTAACGTGTCCCAAGAGGGGGACAAACCAGGGTGATCCTGCCTACTGGACCTGCTCCTACGCGTTTCGGCCAAGAGCCTTCTACTGGGAGTGGTACTGTAGGCAGGGTGACATGCTTGCTTAAAAGGGAGAACTAATTGGGCCAATGAGTGTTATCACCTGATAAAATTAATCAGTAGCGCTGTATGCAAAGGGTGAACAGGTGTGTATGGTAAACTTACTGTGAGAGTCATTTGGGCGTCATAGCTGGAAAGCCAATAATAGGGCTGTATCATGTGGACGCCTACCCTCACGAAAGAGGGCAATGCTGGCAGATTGGTCCCGCTGAGGCATAGTGCGCATGTGCATGACGTCATAAAGGGGCGTCTATAGCATTGCTGTCGCCTACACTGCTCTGGTGGGATCCAACTCAGGTTTACTGGCATATAAAGTATGGGCAAAACGGGCCTCACGGATGCTAGTGCGCATGTCCGTGACGTCATCACGGGCCGTCCCTGCAATTGTCCTGGCGCCCCTCACTGAGTCATACCCACACTAACAGGCATACAGCTAAGTCCACCTCACTGCGCATGTTGATCGGAGATCAAAGGACCTCACACGGTCCCTATGTTAGGCTCGTGCCGCGTCATTACATGCGCATGCGCTGTGGACACAGCCCTGTACCTCTAACATCGAATGTGATAAATAAGTACTACGGTTACAAGACATAATATATATGAACTAGTACCACGGCATATATGACTCTCAAACAAAGGGGAAAAAAGATCAGACAAATATTGAATGAATTGGCACTACTGTTTTAACAGTCCCGGACTGACGGCGGAGCCCCGGAGTAAGCCGTTTGTCACATAAGGTGGAGAATGCAGCAGGACACTAAAAGGTCTGCGGGTTAAAGAACTTTAAAAAAATAAAAAAAAAGGATTTTTTTTCCTTTTCTCCTCTCCAAACAAGATGGAAGACGTGGTGAGTGCGCTGGTTCGCAATGTCGCTGTCCAGAAAGACGCAAATGAAATCCAGCAAAAGACTAATGCAAAGCAGCACCAGCTGTTAATAGCCCAGCAAGAGACTAATGCAAACCAGCAACAGACTGATGCAAACCAGCAGCAGACGAATGCAGCCCTGCAAGAGGCGAATGCAACCCAGCACCAGCTGTTAATAGCCCAGCAGGAGGCGACTGCAGCTCTGCAAATCGCGAATGCAAACCAGCAAGAGACAAACAGCTTGCTGAGAGAGGAGCAACAACGGCTCGCTCAGGGCTTACAGCAGGAACTCGAGATCCTGAGGGGGACTATCAGTAACCTTCCACTGGCAGAGGCAGCCCCTGTCCCGAAAATGACCAGGGCAAGCCACTACCTTCAGAAGATGGGGCCCTCGGATGATGTGGAAACCTATCTTCTCACATTTGAATGCACGGCACAGAAAGAGGGATGGCCAGAAGCTGAGTGGGCCAGTCTAATCGCACCCTTCCTAAGCGGCGAATCCCAGAAGGCTTACTTTGATCTAGAACCAGCCGCAGCTAACGTCTATGCAAAATTGAAGTTCGAGATCCTCGCCCGCCTCTGCGTAACCACGGCTGTCCGTGCCCGAAGATTCCACGCATGGTCCTTCACGTAGGATAAAGCCACCCGAAGCCAGATGTATGACCTCATCCACCTCGCTCGGAAGTGGCTACAACCCGAGATCAACTCAGCAAGCCACATCGTGGAACGGTTGGTCATGGACCAGTTCTTGCGGAAACTTCCCTCTGCCCTATGCCGTTGGGTCAGTCAGAGTGACCCCCATAATGCAGACGAGCTGGTGGCACTCGTAGAAAGTACAATGCAGCAGAAGAGCACCCGCAACCCATAGTCGTGGAGCAACCCCACTACCCAAGGTTCCAGGACTCTTTCAGAGACGGTAAAAGGGTACCAAGGTTAAGGGGGGCTGAAGAGCGATGACCGCCTTCACACAGCACCAGTAACAGTGGCTCGCATCACTAATGGCAACAGCCAACATGGGGAGCCGAAAAAAGGCTCTAAGTGGGACACAGACTATGTACCTAAATGTGTAAATTGTTATGAGAGGGGCCACACCGCGAAAGTCTGCCCACTAAATGCTGAACCCATGCAATGCAACAGCGTTGAACCTTATTCGCTGTGGTCCCAATGTATGGGCTCTAGCCCAGAGGACCCCTTGAATAACCATCTGTGGGCATTTGTAAAGGTTAATGGTAAGAGGGTTCGGGCACTTCTTGACTCTGGGAGCATGGTCACACTAGTGTCCGAATACCTGTTGCCCATTAAGAAGAAATAGGTAAACAGTTCACAAAGAGTGGCAATTTGTTGTATACAGTACATGGGGATAATCACGAATATTCCACTGTTTTTGAAACAGAGTTTGGTTCTTTAGATTTCAAAGTGGGTATAGTACCCAAACTGGCACATGATGTGTTAATAGGGACTGACTTTCCCCATTTTCTAAAAATGTGGTCCTCCTCTCAGAATAGCGCCCAGAGTTCGATAGCGGACCATAACGAACTAACAGAAGAAACAAATCCTTTCCCTTTTTCAGAAATAGAGGTTGACGAGGGCCCAAATAAGAAGGGGAAAAAGGAGGAGTGCTGTAAAATTCCCTTCCCCATGGCTACCTTTTTAGGGAATACCCCAAATCAAGATGTTGAACAGGCACTTACCACCCCAGAACAGGATAAGACACTCGCTGACCTAGAGGTCAGTCCTGGGAGTTTTAAGAAGGCGCAGTGGGAAGACCCCACATTAGCGGTAGCAAGGGGGAATATACGGGACCAGAATAGTACTCCTGGCCAACTGGACAGGTCACTTGCCTACCCCTACTTCGAGATAGAGAATGACCTAGTATATCGGGTTGATAAAAGGAAATCAATTACAATTAAACAATTGTTGGTACCACGGACATTCCGTAATGTAGTATTACACCTCGCACATAGTCACCATTGGGGAGACACCTAGGGGTGGAAAAGACAAAAGAAAAGGTTCTCCAAAGCTTCTATTGGCCTGGGGTTCTGGCAGAAATTACAAATTATTGCTCCTCATGCCCAGAATGTCAGATCACCGCCCCATTCAAAGCGTACCGCAGCCCATTGGTACCCCTTCCCATAATAGATGTACCATTTGACCGGATTGCTATGGATCTAGTAGGACCCCTAATAAAGTCTGCTAGGGGACATCAGCATATATTGGTAATATTAGATTATGCCACCCTATATCCGGAGGCAGTTCCCCTACGTAGCACCTCTGCTAAAAACATAGCAAAAGAGTTAGTAGTTCTGTTTTCACGGGTCGGAATTCCTAAAGAGATCTTATCTGACCAGGGAACAACATTTATGTCCCAAGTAACAAAAGAGTTATGTAAACTCCTAAAAATCAAGCATCTCAGAACCTCAGTCTATCATCCACAAACAGATGGTTTAGTGGAACGATTCAATAAAACCTTAAAGAGCATGTTACGCCGGGCGGTCGATAAGGATGGGAAAAACTGGGATTGTTTGTTACCATACTTGTTATTTGCGATTAGGGAAGTTCCGCAATCATCCACAGGCTTCTCCCCGTTTGAACTATTGTATGTCCGACACCCAAGGGGCTTACTGGATATAGCCAAAGAGACTTGGGAACACGAGGTTACCCCTTACAGTAGTGTAATAGAGCATGTTGCCCAGATGCAGGACCGCATTGCTGCAGTCCTACCTATAGTGAGGGAACACATGGAAAAGGCTCAAGAAGCACAGAGGAATACGTATAATAAGGATGCTAGGGTCAGAATTTTTTTTCCAGGTGATAGGGTACTAGTTCTGGTTCCCACCGTAGAGAGTAAATTCCTTGCTAAGTGGCATGGGCCATATGACGTATTGGAAAGAGTGGGAGAAGTAAATTCTAAGGTAAGACAGCCAGGTAGGAGGAAACCTGAGCAAATTTACCATATAAACCTACTTAAGCCCTGGAAAGATAGAGAGGTCTTGTTAACCCTAGTACCCCCAGGTCCGTCAGAGAATCAAGAAACTGACCCAGAGGTTAGCATAGCTGAAACCCTGTCCGTTCATCAGAAACGAGAGGTCCAGAATTTAGTGAGAAGAAACAAAGAAGTCTTCTCTACACAGCCAGGTAGAACTAGCATAATTGAACATGACCTAGTCCCTGAACCGGGGGTCCGAGTTAACCTTAAACCGTACCGAATCCCAGAGGCCAAAAGAGAAGCTATAAGTTTAGAGGTTAAAAAAATGCTAACACTAGGCGTAATTGAGGAATCCCAAAGTGGGTGGAACAGCCCTATAGTTTTAGTCCCAAAGCCAGACGGTACAACGAGGTTTTGTAATGACTACCGGAAACTAAACGCGGTGTCAAAATGTGATACTTATCCTATGCCCAGGGTGGATGAACTTGTAGAGAGACTGGGCAAAGCCTGATATCTCACAACCCTAGACCTAACAAAAGGGTACTGGCAGGTTCCCCTCACAGAAAGGGCAAAAGAAAAGACAGCCTTCTCAACCCTAGACGGCCTCTTTCAGTATAGGGTGCTGCTTTTCGGCTTACATGGAGCTCCCGCCACATTCCAAAGAATGATGGATAAAATTTTAAAACCACATGCTCGGTATGCTGCCGCCTACCTGGATGATGTGGTAATCCATAGTGAAGATTGGCAATCCCACCTTCCAAAGGTCCAAGCTGTGCTTGACGCAGTTCGGTCTGCTGGACTAACTGCTAACCCCGCTAAATGCACTATTGGTCTGGAGGAGGCCAAGTATCTGGGGTATTCTATTGTCAGAGGTTTACTCAAACCCCAAACATTCAAAGTAGAGGCGATACAAAATTGGCCAAGGCCAGTTACAAAAAAACAAGTAAGGACCTTTTTGGGATTAATTGGCTACTATAGAAGGTTTATTCCCAATTTTGCAACCATGGCAACCCCACTAACCGACCTCACAAAAGCAAGAGGACTGCTAATGGTAAAGTGGTCCCCCGAAACCGAACAGGCCTTTAGAAGCCTGAAAGAAGCTCTCTGTGCCCAACCAGTGTTGGTCACACCTGACTTCTCCAAAGAGTTCGTAGTCCAAACCGACGCATCTGAGGTAGGGCTGGGGGCTGTACTCTCCCAGGAGTCTCAAGGTGAGGAGCACCCCATCCTTTATTTAAGTAGGAAACTAAATCCCCAGGAGAAAAATTACTCCATAGTCGAGAAAGAGTGTCTCGCAATAAAGTGGGCTGTAGAGACGCTCAAATACTATCTGTTGGGGAGAAAATTCCGGTTGGTCACAGATCATTCACCCCTTACCTGGATGTATCAAAACAGAGAGAAGAATGCTAGAGTGACCAGGTGGTTCCTAAGCCTACAACCCTTTAAATTTTCTGTGGAACACAGGTCAGGGCACAAACATGGCAATGCCGACGGGTTGTTAAGGATGCACTCCCTAATATCCATGGTCGCTCATCCCTCGGGGTCTGAGCTGGGGGGGAGGATATGTGACAGAAACCAGGGGATGGTAATAAATTCCATATATAGGGCTCCCAGGATACTGAACAGTTTCTGTCCTGTTTAGGCTGAACAGTGCAGCCTCATAATACATGCACTCCATCCCACAGTTTGTCTGCTGCCTGATTTCTGTCACTGGTCATGCTAATTAGAAATCAGGTACTTAAGACCTATTTCCGGTTTCCTCTCCTCTCTCTCCAAGAGCTTGGAGGCAGGAAGGCTGCAGAAAGCAGAGAGGGGAAAAAGCCTCTCCCCAAACAGGTTAAAACCTTCTGTTCTTTTTGGTCTAAAACTGAAAAGTTACTTATTTTGTTGGTGGAAGTGGAAAAGCCACTTCCACCCTGAGTTAGGGATATTTAAGTTAAGTTATCGCTCAGGTGAGCAGCTTTTTGTTTTGATGTGTTTCTGTTGTATGCACTGTGGCAGTCTCAGTGCCTGGGACTGAATAAACCAGGCATAGCCTGTTTAAAGGAACAGTACGTGACGCCTCGTCATTTAACCTACCCTAAAAGACCGTGTTCTAACAGTCCCGGACTGACAGCGGAGCCCCGGAGTAAGCCGTTTGTCACAGTATGTATGTATATATGTGTGTATGTATGTGTGTATGTATGTGTGTATGTGTATGTACTGTATGTGTGTGTGTGTGTATGTATGTGTGTATGTATGTGTGTATGTATGTGTGTATGTATGTATGTGTGTGTGTATGTATGTGTGTATGTATCTATGTATGTATGTGTATGTATGTATGTATGTATGTATGTGTGTATGTATGTGTGTATGTATGTATGTATGTGTGTGTATGTGTGTATGTATGTATGTGTATGTATGTGTGTGTGTATGTATGTGTGTGTGTATGTATGTGTGTGTGTATGTATGTGTGTATGTATGTATGTATGTGTGTGTATGTGTGTATGTATGTATGTGTATGTATATGTGTGTATGTATGTGTGTGTATATGTATGTATGTATGTATGTATGTGTGTATGTATGTATGTATGTGTGTGTGTGTATGTATATATATATGTGTGTGTGTGTGTATGTATGTGTGTGTGTGTGTGTGTATGTGTGTGTGTGTGTGTGTGTGTGTGTGTGTGTGTGTGTATGTATGTGTGTATGTATGTGTGTGTATGTATATGTGTGTGTATGTATGCGCGTGTGTGTGTGTGTGTATGTATGTATGTATGTATGTATGTGTGTGTGTGTATGTATGTATGTGTGTGTGTGTGTATGTGTGTGTGTGTGTATGTATGTGTGTGTATGTATGTATGTATGTATGTATATATATATGTGTGTGTATGTATGCATGTATATGTGTGTGTGTGTATGTATTGTGATGCCGTCACTGCCCTCTAAGGGCTAGAATGGGGCAGTTGTGGGACTTTACAGCTCTCAGAGAGTTAATCATTCTGGAAAGGTCTGTTCAGCTGTGAGTTAATGAGCTAATTAGCCTGTATAGTCAGGAAGTGATACAGAGATCCCCCCCCCCCCATGCTGCCAGACACACACTGTTGAGAGTTAGGCCTCGGGCATGGTCCGCGCTTATGCGCTGACCCGTGCTGAGTCGCGCTGCTGCTCGGCACTGAGCCCCTGCAGCCACAATGAGAGCGGCTTTAGCAGGGGCTCGCATACGGAAGCGTAGGTCTTAGCAACATTTTAAATTCAAGCGCTCAAGGGAGCGCAGGGCAGGCCCAATGAGGGAGAACCAGCTCCGTGACGTCACAGCCCCCCAACACGCCCCCGGACGGCACGCAGACCAAGGCCACGGAATGCACCCGCTTTCCCTCAGCCTCCGCGCGCCTCCGCACGGCTGCAGTCCTATGAACGCAGCCTTAGAAGAACCTCTGATGGCAAAAACCACAATAAACCGTCTCCCCGTGCAAAGACCAAGTCCAACCCTTGGCGTCAGGAGATCTCCACTTCACCCCTCTATCCCTTAACCCCACGATGCCCGAGTACCAGCCCCGCATGCGATTACAGGAGATACCGTGTATGTATGTGTCACGGTAGACCAGTTATTGCCACATTTATACCTGGATCCTTTGATTAAAACAAAAAACATGAAATCAAATACATTGTAATTTATTCACCTGTAGACGGACGTTCACAGAGGTACACAATTGGAGTCGTTTATAATGTGAAATTATAATAAGGCTTTATTGTGCCTCTTCCTTGTTATCAGAAAATTCATCCAAACACAGGGGGGGGGGGGGGGGGAACAAAGTTTCTAATCACTTGGGAGTATTTGTAGTGAAACACTATGCATTAATTCACATCTCCCTTACTCAAGCAGGTGCTCGTAGCCCCAAAACATATAACATGCAGTAGGCAAATATAAGCAGTCTCTTAAGAATAAAAGTCTTATCTGTTTCTTGGAAGGAAAATCTTGTCACTTCCTGGTTCAGCTTCAGGTGTAGTAGATTTCCCTGTGTCTTCAAATCAGGTCTGCTGTGCAGAGCTCAAGACCGGTCAGCTCCAGAGATGGGTGTTCTTTTAGTCAGTCTCTCCTGTGAGACTCAAAAACACTGCTCTGTCTCCAAAGGTCAGCTCACACGTGAGCAAAGGAGGAGTTACTTCCTGTCTCAAAGGCAGGCTTTTTTTACTACCTGTAATCAGGCAGGTGGTGCTAGTTAATTTGCTACCAGCAGTTAACCACCACACTGCTGGATTAGAGGCACCTTTCTGAACAGGGATAAGTCCCCTGTTACATCACCTAAAGAACACACACAGCGTAATTAAAGAATAACACGAATAAACAGTTACTGGGATGGGGTAAAACGAAATAAACTGTCCACGGAACGAAATACTCAGAAATCAAGTCTCTAGGCACCCATCACCAGACGTGGAGTTGATGCACAAAAAGAGCCGGGTGATAGTCCTTGCCTAGGAGGTGCTAGCGGCAACCCCTGTTTCTCCGCCAAAATTAAACTTCTCGGTCCCCCAATGCAGGATTAGTTAGCAAATCCTTAGTCCTTACGAATGCTGGAAGCTGGATCCAGATCTTGGTTACGGTGTGAAAGTCTTCGTACGGCACGCTGTATCTGCTTACAAGATGGGACTTCTTTACAAGGTGGAATTCAGGTGGTGTACACGAGAAGAAGACTAACCCAGTAAGGAGTACTACGTCAGAACAGGGTTGTATTATTAAAAACATATGATGTGGAATATTATATCTCTGGCGCCCCTGCACATAATATAACTTTATTATTGTCCTTAATTAAAATAACGGTGGTTAAAACGGGTATTAAAACACCCAATTGTATCCGGTGGCAGAAACTTGTAATGATGAAGTGCAGGATAACTCGAGGTGGCGAAAGGGTTAAATGTGTCCTTTCACGTGCCCTGCCCGAGTAATATGCCCCAGGCTTGCGATGTGGTACTAGCTAGTCCACTAGTCACTGAATGTGAACCACGCTACCTCCAACGGTACAACACTGGCAGCCAGACCAGCAATTGATATTATAGGCGGTCATAACACATAGTTATGAAAGATGCGCAGGGTTAAATACAATATATGGAAATAACCTGCATACTGTACATATGTATAGGTAATACACACGCGTGTAATAATGTCATGGCGGTGATCCGTGGGTGGGGAAGGAACATGTCCACGTAGAAGATATAACCCCAGTTAGTGCACTCTGTCATAACCTGGCTGTGTGGTGAAGGAATTACAAATCATTAAACTTTATTGGTGTCCATTAAAATAAAGTGGAATAAAACCAGCATTAAACAAAAAGTTTGTGTCCCATGTGTCACGCTTGCGCTCTCCTCACAAGCGCAGGGAAAGGGAAGGACCCGTTAGCGAGGTGGGGAATCCGCAAGGGATACGAAAGGAGTAAGTTGCCGCGCAGCTGGGGATCGGCGCACGTAGGCACGTGACCGCGCGCATGAGAATGCGCAACGCGTCCGGAGGTGCGAAGCCAAGCTCAGAGACACGACTGATCCAGCTGCATGTGCGCGCATGCTCTGACAGCAGAGCAGGAGAGCACGCGTTCTCAGGCACCAACGCGGGGGTTGTGGGAAGCCAACGCTTCAGCACGGGAGTCTGGAAACGGAAACTAGGAACATGGGCATGGAGTCCAGAGCACAAGGTAACATCCAGAGAAGGATTGCTTCTTGGAGAACGTACAGACTTCTTAAAGGCATAGTGACAGAAACAGCAAGGTGCAGTGAAACTAAATATAACATAAGGGTTCTTAGTCTAATCCATTGGCCAAGGAATTATAAGCCTGCTACCACGTCAAGGTGAACCCTACTAAGCAGGTACATACACTACCCAACGATAAACTAACCTCAGTAGTATAAGAGTGAGTCTTCCAGAATCCAAAGGAGAGTAAAGGTCCCAAGGAGGTCCAGCCAGGAACAGCGTGCGATGGGTTCTAGCAGGCACCAGGGCAGGCAGCAAAAGACTAAATGCAAAGAGAAAGTCAAAGAGAGGCTTACTTCCTGTCAGGAGGAAGAGGGCAGGAGCAAGATGGCGTTGCTTGCTTCAGAATCCTTAAAGACACAGGATCTTGACTCGCAGCTAGAGGGCGGCGATCAGAAGTAAACAGGTAAAGAAAGGACACGCCGCAGGGGGCGTGTTCCGTGCATCGTTACACCATGTGAAAGGCTCTGTGTGCCGAGTCCAGAACACTCTGGCGATGAAGGGGTTAATATACCCCCTATCCTGCAGTTTCAGGTGAGTAACCCAAATTGAGCAGAGTGGTATTCATACATCCGCTGTTCTCAAATGAGAAGTTCCATACCTCCTGGAGAACTCGGCTAACCGTCTGGTCAGACAAAGTAAAAATCTGTAAGGGGAACCTGTATCAGGTATACATTAATTTGTGTTAACCAGGTGGGATGTGGTAAAGCACACTGTGGTGTGTTAACCGGCTTCAATAGGGGATCTACTGCACCGACACACTTTATTCGAGCAAATACCCAGTATGTACCTGGCAGATACCTGGAATGCGCCGCTCCTCACCTCTGACAAGCCCCGTTGCGTTTGCCTTCCCAGCCTGGGTTCATGCCTGGCTGACGGGCGGCTGATCTGTTAAATGATAATGATTAGGATTTAATAGGCTGCAATGCTTCGCGTGTCTACCAGATGGCATAAATTCATGAATTGTAATGCAGTATATATATATATACTGTGCAGTATTGCAGCCAGCGGGAATAAAATGCTTCAATCCCTGCCTGGAAAATACCTCAATGCACTCGGGCAGAAAACAGTCACAAACCTCAATACACCCGAGTATACCCGAATTCGTGGGACTAGCCGAGCTCGAATAAAGTGTGTCGCCAGTGTATAGGGGAGGTGCCAGATCAGTCAGCTGTAAGGGACAGTTAGGTGGGACTTCCAGTTGTGCGTGTACAGGACCAGAATATGATGTGGTGTTTGTTGGTCACTGAAGCCACTGTACCATGCTGGCTGACCGCAGCAATCCCGAATGTGACTGGCTGGTGCAGGGGGTCAGTGGTCAGTGTGAGATGGGAACTGTAATAACACCGGCACCGTGTGCTGCTCCCGATCCGGTGCCCTAGAGTAACCTGGTCTTGTGTTCTCCACGAGGTATAGAAGTTCTTATCTGAGAATATTAATACCACTCTGCTCGATTTGGGTTACTCACCGGAAACAGGGGTCCACAGAATGAGACCGCGTTATAACCGGGATCGCGTTATAAAATGTTACCACGCGAGGACTTACCGGCATCTACATCTCTCTCCTCTCTGCAGCTGTCAGCGCTCTCCTCTCTGCTTCATATGGCTGTGTCCACGTGCCGCACTTACGTAGACTTTCGAGCGCAGAGGAAGTTTTTTTTTTTTTTTAAACATACAATTCAATGCTTTATTGCAAACGGACACATACACCCATGTGGGAATTGAACATTAACACATTTTATATAATACACATGCAAGAGTCGAACTTAAACTCTAGAGCACATTGAAATGGACTGCACTGTAGCGTAGAGGTAGAGAATTGGTACTAATATCCTGGGTTCGATTCCTGTATGATATGGTATAATTTATAAAATAAATAAAAAATAAAATGATAATTTATAAATTATACATAAAAATAAAATTAGTATTATTTTATAATTTTTAAATGAAAAATGGTTTTCAGGCAAAAAGTGACACAGTTTGCTCATTTGCATGCTATTTCCCAGAATCCCTTGCTGCAGTGGAAGCACTGTACACTAGGTGATAATGGTGAAAAGCAGGGTTGCAGACCTGTCTGAGACGTGAATGTGCTCACAAGTGATCTTTTTATTTGCTATATGCTATATGGTGGAGGTTTCTTGTTGCCTTTTTCACCCACCATAAATTAAAATGTTGATATATATATATATACAAGCTGAGAGACCCGGTGTTGCCCGGGATGTGAACCGTGAATAAATATGTGTAAATGTTGAATTGTAAACTGTTAATGTCATGTGACTGTTATGACACACACACACACACACACACACACACACACACACACACACACACACACACACACACACACACACACACACACACACACACACACACACAGTCACAGACACTTACACAGACTTATACACACTCATACACACTCATACACACTCTCCCACTCACACACTCACACACACTCTCACACTCTCACACACACTGTCACACACTCAGACACTTACACAGTTACACACACTCACACACAGTCACATACACTTACACACAGTTTCACACAGTCACAGAAACTTACACACACTTTCACACATTCACAGACACTTACACACACTTACACACACTCACAGACACTCACACACACTCTCACACACTTACACACACTTACACACACCAGCACCAACACCCGCTCCCCCCCCCCTCCTCCTGCGCAGGCAGCGGTTACAACGGTGGGGAGAAGATGAAGTGGGGACCGGACGGGCAACCCCCCTCCCATCTCCTGACCCGCGGGCTGTCACGCGGTGACAGGGGGAGCCGGGACCGCAGGGGCATCCCCCCTCCCATCTCCTGTCCCGCGGGCTGTCACGCGGTGACAGGGGGGAGCCGGGACCAGAGGGGCATCCCCCCTCCCATCTCCTGTCCCGCGGCCTGTCACGCGGTGACAGGGGGGAGCCGGGACCGGAGGGGCATCCCCCCCTCCCATCTCCTGTCCCGCGGGCTGTCACGCGGTGACAGGGGGGAGCTGGGACCGGAGGGGCATCCCCCCTCCCATCTCACGTCCCGCGGCCTGTCACGAGGTGACAGGGGGGAGCCGGGACCGGAGGGGCATCCCCCCTCCAATCTCACGTCCCGCGGGCTGTCACGCGGTGACAGGGGGAAGCCGGGACCGGAGGGGCATCCCCCCTCCCATCTCCTGTCCCGCGGGCTGTCACGCGGTGACAGGGGGAAGCCGGGACCGGAGGGGCATCCCCCCTCCCATCTCCTGTCCCGCGGCCTGTCACGCGGTGACAGAGGGGAGCCGGGACCGGAGGGGCATCCCCCCTCCCATCTCCTGTCCCGCGGGCTGTCACGCGGTGACAGGGGGAAGCCGGGACCGGAGGGGCATCCCCCCTCCCATCTCCTGTCCCGCGGGCTGTCACGCGGTGACAGGGGGAAGCCGGGACCGGAGGGGCATCCCCCCTCCCATCTCCTGTCCTGCGGCCTGTCACGCGGTGACAGGGGGGAGCCGGGACCGGAGGGGCATCCCCCCTCCCATCTCCTGTCCCGCGGGCTGTCACGCGGTGACAGGGGGAAGCCGGGACCGAAGGGGCATCCCCCCTCCCATCTCCTGTCCCGCGGGCTGTCACGCGGTGACAGGGGGTAGCCGGGACCGGAGGGGCATCCCCCCTCCCATCTCCTGTCCCGCGGCCTGTCACGCGGTGACAGGGGGGAGCCGGGACCGGAGGGGCGTCCCCCCTCCCATCTCACGTCCCGTGGCCTGTCACGCGGTGACAGGGGGAAGCCGGGACCGGAGGGGCATCCCCCCTCCCATCTCCTGTCCCGCGGCCTGTCACACGGTGACAGGGGGAAGCCGGGACAAGAGGGGCATCCCCCCTCCCATCTTACGTCCCGTGGGCTGTCACGCGGTGACAGGGGGAAGCCGGGACCGGAGGAGCATCCCCCCTCCCATCTCCTGTCCCGCGGGCTGTCACGCGGTCAGGGGGAAGCCGGGACCGGAGGGGCATCCCCCCTCCCATCTCCTGTCCCGCGGCCTGTCACGCGGTGACAGAGGGGAGCCGGGACCGGAGGGGCATCCCCCCTCCCATCTCCTGTCCCGCGGCCTGTCACGCGGTGACAGGGGGAAGCCGCGACCGGAGGGGCATCCCCCCTCCCATCTCCTGTCCCGCGGGCTGTCACGCGGTGACAGGGGGAAGCCGGGACCGGAGGGGCATCCCCCCTCCCATCTCCTGTCCCGCGGCCTGTCACGCGGTGACAGGGGGAAGCCGCGACCGGAGGGGCATCCCCCCTCCCATCTCCTGTCCCGCGGGCTGTCACGCGGTGACAAGGGGAAGCCGGGACCGGAGGGGCATCCCCCCTCCCATCTCCTGTCCCGCGGGCTGTCACGCGGTGACAGGGGGAAGCCGGGACCGGAGGGGCATCCCCCCTCCCATCTCCTGTCCCGCGGCCTGTCACGCGGTGACAGGGGGAAGCCACGACCAGAGGGGCATCCCCCCTCCCATCTCCTGTCCCGCGGGCTGTCACGCGGTGACAGGGGGAAGCCGGGACCGGAGGGGCATCCCCCCTCCCATCTCCTGTCCTGCGGCCTGTCACGCGGTGACAGGGGGGAGCCGGGACCGGAGGGGCATCCCCCCTCCCATCTCCTGTCCCGCGGGCTGTCACGCGGTGACAGGGGGAAGCCGGGACCGGAGGGGCATCCCCCCTCCCATCTCCTGTCCCGCGGCCTGTCACGCGGTGACAGGGGGGAGCCGGGACGGGAGGGGCATCCCCCCTCCCATCTCCTGTCCCGCGGCCTGTCACACGGTGACAGGGGGAAGCCGGGACAAGAGGGGCATCCCGCCTCCCATCTTACGTCCCGTGGGCTGTCACGCGGCGACAGGGGGAAGCCGGGACCGGAGAGGCATCCCCCCTCCCATCTCCTGTCCCGCGGGCTGTCACGCGGTGACAGGGGGAAGCCGGGACCGGAGGGGCATCCCCCCTCCCATCTCCTGTCCCGCGGGCTGTCACGCGGTGACAGGGGGAAGCCGGGACCGGAGGGGCATCCCCCCTCCCATCTCCTGTCCCGCGGCCTGTCACGCGGTGACAGGGGGAAGCAGGGACCGGAGGGGCATCCCCCCCTCCCATTTCACATCCCGCGGCATGTCACGCGGTGACAGGGGGAAGCAGGGACCGGAGGGGCATCCCCCCTCCCATCTCCTGTCCCGCGGGCTGTCACGTGGTGACAGGGGGAAGCGGGGACCGGAGGGGCATCCCCCCTCCCATCTCCTGTCCCGCGGGCTGTCACGCGGTGACAGGGGGAAGCCGGGACCGGAGGGGCATCCCCCCTCCCATCTCCTGTCCCGCGGGCTGTCACGCGGTGACAGGGGGAAGCCGGGACCGGAGGGGCATCCCCCCTCCCATCTCCTGTCCCGCGGCCTGTCACGCGGTGACAGGGGGAAGCCGGGACCGGAGGGGCATCCCCCCTCCCATCTCCTGTCCCGCGGCCTGTCACACGGTGACAGGGGGAAGCCGGGACCGGAGGGGCATCCCCCTTCCCATCTCCTGTCCCGCGGGCTGTCACGCGGTGACAGGGGGAAGCCGGGACCGGAGGGGCATCCCCCCTCCCATCTCACATCCCGCGGCCTGTCACACGGTGACAGGGGGGAGCCGGGACCGGAGGGGCATCCCCCCTCCCATCTCCTGTCCCGCGGACTGTCACGCGGTGACAGGGGGAAGCCGGGACCGGAGGGGCATCCCCCCTCCCATCTCCTTTCCCGCGGCCTGTCACGCGGTGACAGGGGGAAGCCGGGACCGGAGGGGCATCCCCCCTCCCATCTCCTGTCCCGCGGGCTGTGACGCGGTGACAGGGGGAAGCCGGGACCGGAGGGGCATCCCCCCTCCCATCTCCTGTCCTGCGGCCTGTCACGCGGTGACAGGGGGAAGCCGGGACCGGAGGGGCATCCCCCCTCCCATCTCCTGTCCCGCGGGCTGTCACGCGGTGACAGGGGGGAGCCGGGACCGGAGGGGCATCCCCCCTCCCATCTCCTGTCCCGCGGGCTGTCACGCGGTGACAGGGGGAAGCCGGGACCGGAGGGGCGTCCCCCCTCCCATCTCCTGTCCCGCGGGCTGTCACGCGATGACAGGGGGAAGCTGAGACCGGAGGGGCATCCCCCCTCCCATCTCCTGTCCCGCGGGCTGTCACGCGGTGACAG
Source organism: Ascaphus truei (assembly GCF_040206685.1). Classification (NCBI taxonomy): domain Eukaryota; kingdom Metazoa; phylum Chordata; class Amphibia; order Anura; family Ascaphidae; genus Ascaphus; species Ascaphus truei. The sequence continues at coordinate 32,372,174 of NC_134502.1, read as the reverse complement.
GGGGGAGCCGGAACCGGAGGGGCATCCCCGCTCCCATCTCCTGTCCCGCGGCCTGTCACGCCGTAACAGGGGGGAGCGGTGACCGGAGAGGCATCCCCCCTCCCATCTCCTGTCCCGCGAGGTGAAGGGGTGAAGATGCGCTGATGCGGCGGCCATTTTGTATTTTCCACGACCGCGTTTTAACGGGGTTTACGACAGGAAGGCTTTATTTTAATGGTTAAGCAGTGTGTCGCATGAGGCTGAAGGTGAGTCGGGCGGGGGGGTGTTTGAGGGGGGGGGTGTTTGTGGGGGGGGTAGGTTTGTGGGGTTTGTGGGGGGTGGGGGGGTGGTTTTGTGTGACACCGGAGTGTTTTTGGAGTGTTGTGTTGCAAGGTATATGAATTAATTTGGTGCCGACAGGAAGGCTTTATCTTTCCGGTGAAGTAGTGTGTCGCATGAGGCTGAAGGTGAGTTGTGTTGTGTCCTGCGGTTTTCAAGTGCTTACACAATATATATAGAGAGTCTGTACCTGATTCCTTTTGGTGGTAGCAGCCGGTGAGGGTTTAAGTGCGTTCAGAGATGAGAGCTGTGAAGCGTCATCTCCCAGAGCAGTGAGAGCTAGGTGCGTTCCCAAAGCTCAGTGAGGGCTGGGAGAGTGAGGCAGTGGTGAGGTGTGAGGGGGCGGGCCAAGGGGGCCTTGAAACAGTGGTGTGAGTGTGTCAGGCCAATGAGAGGTGTGGGGGGAGGGCCAAGGGGGTGGTGTCAGTGTGTGAGGGGGTGGGCCAAGGGGGTGGTGTGAGTGTGTGAGGCCAATGAGAGGTGTGTGGGGGCGGGCGGGGGCGGGCGGGGGCGGGCGGGGCAAGGGACCAATGAGATTGCCGCTAGGGACAGGGAACACACCAGGGAAACATACATACATACATACATACATACAATGCTTTCAAAAATATATAGTAGATATGTATTCAGCACTCAATAGGTTAAGATGTTTTAAGGAATCTTGTGGTCAGTGTGAAACTAATAGAATGCAATGTTATTGGTATCAGGGGCAACTTGAAACCAAGTTGTATGATGCCCATTTTAGTGATAAGACTTGTTTTTGTAAGTTCCTAATGTTCCTGAGATAAGGTACGTGATGGTAACAACAGAAAAACAAGTATGTAAACAAGTACGTCATTTAGTTGGCTGAGACAGTGATGTATATCTCTTCGATCCAAGGGTATAAAATGTAGCTGTCGCAGGATACGCCACTGCCTTCTCAGATACATGCCACCTTGAATAGAAGTATTTTGTATGCTGTATCCTTGCCGAATCGCTGAGCTGATTGAAGAAATAAAGATTGCTGATTTGAACGGCAAACCTGATTCCCGATTATTACATTGCCGAAGTTTTTCTCACCGTTGACATATCTTGACATCTCCAGTTGAGTTCCTCAAGACCCCACCATGATGTTCCAGGTTGTCTCATCCCTCCTCCTCCTCTCTCTCTTCTCAGTAGGACAAGGGAACTCTAAAAATGTCATCAGTGTCTCCAACGGAGGGGAATTGGGTGAATGGGGGCCAGTTGAAATGTGTCGCGTCGGATGCCATGCCAGAGGATTCTCTCTCAAGGTGAGATAAATATATACAGTAATAAGAATATGATTTCTTGCATGGCAATGTATGTGCTTCTGTATATGGGATTTTGATGGCAAAATATATAAATTGCCCCGCAGAACTTACAATCTAATTTTGCAGGCGCAGTCAAATGCCAGGACTACTTCAGAGGCCAGCTAATTACTGCAAAAATCTCCTTTATAACTGTGATTTATACTTTTACTCTCTGTATTTAGAAGTAGCCGATACTCCCTCCCCACGTATTAGATAACCCCCTTTCATTGTCCATATTAGACACTATGGGGGCTGTGCACAAAGCAGTGATACAGTAAGTGTTTTTAAGTGAGATAAATGCCGTTATGGCACAATTTATGGCGCAATTTTTTTATCAATGACTGTGTTTTGGTGATAAAAAGCCTTATAAGCGCGATACTGCAGTGTTATCACTGCTTTGTGAATCGCGCTGCACGCAATTTTGCACCATAAGGCATTTATCTCACTTAAAAACCCCTTACAGTATCACTGCTTTGTGCATAGACCCCCCTGTGTGATGGGGACGATGCACCCAATAGGTTGACCATTGACTGGCATAGTGTTAATGATGCCCATATTATATGGGCATGATGTACCCACTGTGCCATTCAATTGTTTTATTGGCAGTTGTTATGCATTTAGTTAGCCATGTGATGTGTTTTATTTTGCAATGTAAGGTGTTTTATTTTGGCCTGTTTTTTAATTCCTTCACAATTTCTTGCTATAGTGGTAAATAAATCATGCTCGTATTATATGAGCATGATGTACCCACTGTACCAATGAATGGGTGAAGGGTAGTTGCCTGGGGAGGGTGGTTAGGCCTCGTGGGTGGGTAGTGGCAGATGGTAGGCTAACCCCTTAATTACTACCATGGTTACTAACCGCTAAGGTGATTAAGGGGTTAGGGGACATTAGATTGTCTTTTTTTTATGCACTGTGTTGTTTGTGGCAACGGAGGACATGGACACATAATGATGAGGACGGCTTTCATCGTGGCAGCCTGGCAGGGGTGAGTGCAAGATTTCTTTACTTTATTTCTGCTGCTTATCACTGCTTAGTGCATAGTCCCCTATATATAGGAAATATTACATTCCTCTTTAATTCCCTTATTGCAAATTCACTTTTTAACCTCACTTTTCTCTCCCTCGCCCTTTTCCCTATGAGAAATCTCCTTACATTCCCTAATATAAATCCTTTTACTCTCCCTATCAGTAATGGCCATTGTTTTACCTATTTAAATAATCCCCCGTACTATCCCCCTGATAGAAATCCTTTATCTCTCCCCCCTATTAGAAATCTCACGTATTCTCCCCAATCATAACCCCCCTTATTCCTTCTATTAATCATCCCACTTATTCTACCCTATGAGAAATCCTCTTTAGTCTCCCACTACGTTATATCCCCTTTATACGTCCCATATTAGAATCCCCCTTACTCTCCCTATTAGAATCCCCTTACTCCCCTATTAGAATCCCCCTTACTCCCCTATTAGAATCCCCCTTTCTCCCCCTATTAGAATCCCCCTTACTCCCCATATTAGAATCTCCCTTACTCCCCTATTAGAATCCCCCTTACTCCCCCTATTAGAATCCCCCTTCCTCCCCCTATTAGAATCCCCCTTCCTCCCCCTATTAGAATCCCCCTTACTCCCCCTATTAGAATCTCCCTTACTCCCCTATTAGAATCCCCCTTACTCCCCCTTTTAGAACCCCCCTTACTCTCCCTATTAGAATCCCCCTCACTCTCCTATTAGATATCCCCCTTACTCCCCCTATTAGAATCCCCCTTACTCCCCCTATTAGAATCCCCCTTACTCCCCCTATTAGAATCCCCCTTACTCTCCCTATTAGAATCCCCTTACTCCTCCTATTAGAATCCCCCTTACTCTCCCTATTAGAATCCCCCTTACTCTCCCTATTAGAATCCCCTTACTCCCCCTATTAGAATCCCCCTTACTCCCCCTATTAGAAATCCCCTTTGCTTTCCCATTATCCCCTAAATCCCAAACCTCACTATATCACCCCCCAGTTGGTCCGAGTTTCTGGCCCAGATATGGGGGGCAGATATCTCAATTATTGACATCCGATGCCCCATACCAGGGCCTGTAAGTCGGGAAGAAGGGGGTCCCTGAGTCAGAAATCAAAGCAGTCTAAGAATTGCCCCACAACTCCGTTCTGCCCCCACTGCTGCCTTCTTACCCCATTTAGGTCTGTTCCCTAATGTGAAGTGTTACCTGTAACCCCATAAAGAGCCCCCTCGTTCTAATATCCCACAATTAGGATTAATCTGAGAAGCAACATAGGTAAATTATATGGTCAGGTCAGTGACGTGTTTAATGGGTTAAAGGGTTAGTCCCACATAGGGGCAAAGTGACCTAATGACAGGGGGTGAGAGGGGGAGAGTGGGGATGAAAGGGGGAGGGTGGGGATGAGAGGGGGAGGGTGGGGATAGGAGGGGGAGGGTGGGGATGAGAGGGGGAGCGTGGGTATGCGAAGGGGAGGCTCTTTCAAATTTTAGTTACGCCACTGGCCCCTATTATAATCTCTGTGTTTAAAGGGTCAGTCCCACCTAGGAGCAAAGTGACCTAATAACCGGGATGTGTTTAATGGGTTAAAGGGTCAGTCCCACCTAGGAGCAAAGTGACCTAATGACAGGGACGTGTTTAATGGGTTAAAGGGTCAGTCCCACCTAGGAGCAAAGTGACCTAATGACAGGGACGTGTTTAATGGGTTAAAGGGTCAGTCCCACGAAGGGGCAAAGTGACCTAATGACAAGGACGTGTTTAATGGGTTAAAGGGTCAGTCCCACGTAGGGGCAATGTGACCTAATGACAGGGATTAATGGGTTAAAGGGTCAGTCCCACGTCGGGGCAAAGTAACCTAATGACAGGGATGGGTTTAATGGGTTAAAGGGTCAGTCCCACGTAGGAGCAAATTGACCTAATGACAGGGACGTGTTTAATGGTTTAGAGGGTCAGTCCAACTTACGGCCAAAGTGACCTAATGACAGGGATGGGTTTAATGGGTTAGAGGGTCAGCCCAATTTAGGGGCAAAGTGACCTAATGACAGGGACATGTTTAATGGCTTAAAGGGTCAGTCCCACGTAGGGGCAAAGTGACCTAATGACAGGGACGTGTTTAATGGGTTAGAGGGTCAGTCCCACTTAGGTACAAAGTGACCTAATGATAGGGACGTGTTTAATGGGTTAAAGGGTCAGCCCCACAAAGGGCCAAAGTGACCGAATGACAGGGACATGTTTAATTGGTTGAGGGGTTATGAGTAGTTATATATGAGATGGATACATTGTAACTGATCTTCCTGATACAGGTGGAAGGGAACCAGGGGAAGGGGAATGATACGGCTCTGAATGCGATCCAGCTGTACTGTGTTAACAACAAAAACAATTGGGAAAAAACAATCCAGTCTACTGAAGGAAGGTGAGCCTCACATAACATTATCTACAGTTTTCCAAACCTCACAGTTCTCTTCATCACACGTGCCGAGATTTCCAAACCTCACAGGTGTCTTCTTCACATGTACAGAGCTTTCCAAACCTCACAGGTCTCTTCTTCACATGTGCAGAGCTTTCCTAACCTCCCAGGTCTCTTCTTCACATGTACAGAGCTTGTCAAACCTCACAGGTCTCTTCTTCACATGTGCAGAGTTTGCCAAGCATATAGTATGATGACAGGATTTTGGGGTTTATAAGGAGGGGTGTATAAGGGAGTTCCGAGGGCAGCAACATGTTGAGGTATATAGGGAGGGAAATTAAGGCAGCTGGAAGGATAGCAAGGTATTCGAATATATAGAGAGGGGTATCACCAGGAGATTAAGGGGGGGGGGGAATACCACTTTATAGATTAAAAATCCCCTTTACTCTCACCCAATTAGAGATACCCTTTGCTCTCACCCTGTTAGAGATCCCCTTTAATCTCACCCTATAAGAGATCCCCTTTACTCTCACTCTATTAGAGATCCCCTTTGCTCTCACCCTATTAGAGATCCCCTTTACTCTCACCCTATTAGAGATCCCCTTTACTCTCACCCTATTAGAGATCCCCTTTACTCTCACCCTATTAGAGATGCCCTTTACTCCCCTGAAGGACGTAGGACAGGAGTTATAACACTATATAGATAATTGGTTATATCTCCCCTAAAGTCCTGTGCCCGTCCTACAGGTCAGGTCTCCTTTGCAAAAGCACCTAGGAAGTTTCCTCTTCACCACTAACCACGTCCTCCTTCTTCTCTCTCAGGTGGGGCTCATGGACCACCCCTGTGCGGTGTCCCAACGGCAACCTCATCGCTTTCAACTTGAGAGTAGAGCCACCTCAGGGGGACGGTGACGACACCGCCGCCAACAACATCATGTTTAAGTGCTCAGACGAAACGATACTAGAGGGATCTGGACTCTCGTGGGGGACATACGGACCCTGGAGCCTGTCCTGCGAAATAGGGATCTGTGGCATCCAGACCAGGGTGGAGTCAAACCAAGGAGACGGAGATGACACGGCCCTCAATGATGTCATGTTCACCTGCTGTAGCACCTGAGTCTTCTCTCTTCTCAGCTTCCCCATGAAGGGTCTCCAGTTGGTCGACATTAAATCGGGAAGGTCTTTGGGGGGGTGGGGCGAAGGGTTAAACCAGCGACGTCTCTAAATATATCTGGTGGAGATAGTTGGAGATGCAGATCTTTTAGGGCCCAAATTAGTTGGACGTTCGTACTTGGTTAATTTGAAATTGTGAAATAAAATTGATATTTAATGTAAAATAAAATGAAAGTAGTCATTGTGACTATTTGGATCCATTTAACTCATATTTGCTCCATATAACCTCTCCCCATAACTCCTCCTATTACCCCATATAACTGCTCCCTATAACTCCTCCTATTACCCCATATACCCGCTCCCTATAACTCCTCCTATTACCCCATATAACCTCTCCCTATATCTCCTCCTATTACTCCATATAACCGCTCCCTATATCTCCTCCTATTAACCATATAACCGCTCCCTATAACTACTTCTTATGTTCCATATTACTGCTTCTTAAACTCCTCCTATTACCCCATATAACCGCTTCCAATATCTACTCCTATTTCCACATATAACTACTCCCTATAACTCCTCCTATTGCTCCATATAAATGCTCCCAATATCTCCTCCTATTAGCCCATATAACCGTTCCCTATAACTCCTCCTATTTCCCAATATAACCCCTCCCTATAACTCCTCCTATTACCCCATATAACTGCTCCATATAATGTAACTTCTACTGCTTCATTTAACAACTCCCTATAAATTCTCCTATTACTCTATATAACCACATATGCAAGAAAGTCATCTCCACCTCTCAGTTACCCCGTAGACCAGCTAGCAGCATGTTGCAGTATTCGGGATATAATCAGCGCGTGAGTAAGAATTTGATGGATTGTCCCATCAGGACGGAACGTATATTAGCAATATCGCAGAGGGGTAAATAACATGATCTGAAGGGGTGCTGAATATGCGGGGGAATGAAAGGGGAGGGGCACGTATGACACGTAGGCCTCTAGCTTGGGGTATCGGGGTCATTGTGGAGTCATCTGTTCCATGCGAGGAATCCGGTGTCGGTGTAGAGTAAGACGGAGGGGAGATGATGAGGTCCGTTTTTAACATGATAAGCTTAAGATAGCGATTAGACACCCACACGGAGATAACAGAGAGA
>NC_134502.1:32339864-32362364 GCF_040206685.1 Ascaphus truei | reverse complement strand
GCTTACAAGATGGGACTTCTTTACAAGGTGGAATTCAGGTGGTGTACACGAGAAGAAGACTAACCCAATAAGGAGTACTCGGCTAACCGTCTGGTCAGACAAAGTAAAAATCTGTAAGGGGAACCTGTATCAGGTATACATTAATGTGTGTTAACCAGGTGGGATGTGGTAAAGCACACGGTGGTGTGTTAACCGGCTTCAATAGGGGATCTATAGGTGAGGTGTCAGATCAGTCAGCTGTAAGGGACAGTTAGGTGGGACTTCCAGTTGTGCGTGTACAGGACCAGAATATGATGTGGTGTTTCTTGGTCACTGAAGCCACTGTACCATGCTGGCTGAGCACAGCAATCCCGAATGTGACTGGCCGGTGCAGGGGGTCGGTGGTCAGTGTGAGAGGGGAACTGTAATAACACCGGCACCGTGTGCTGCTCCCGATCCGGTGCCCTAGCGTAACCTGATCTTGTGTACTCCATGAGGTATAGAAGTTCTTATCTGAGAATATTAATACCACTCTGCTCGATTTGGGTTACTCACCTGAAACAGGGGTCCACAGAATGAGACCGCGTTATTGATGAAATAAGTTTAGTTATATATTTTCTGTATTAAAAGTAGAATAGCAATACAAGTATATACACATGTATTATATATATTCAGCACCCAACAGGTTAACATGTTATAAGTTCAACATGCTGCTTTCATGAAAGGCTCATGGTCAGCTTGGACATCAGAGTTCACATGTGGTTATAATTGTATAAACATTCCTTAGGTATCAGTGTCTCTGGGTCCTGTCTGTTCTGTGATATATATATCCCTGCCAGCAGAAGGTCCCTAGGGGTTTTTACCTCCTGAGGAAATCAGTCTGTTTAATCAGGAGAGAAAGAGACATTGATTGATGAGTTCTTTGTTCAGAAAAGTATAAGAATCATGGGTAATGTAGTTTAAACTACTACCCTTCTGTATTTTGAACCGACAAGTAAGAGTATGTATGTATCTTTGCTATGTAAAAGCTTATTGAAGATTGAAAGCTGATTGAAGAATAAACTGCTGATATATTTGAACTGAAACTGAGTCCTGATTTTCTGAAGAAGAAACTTTTGTAACAGTTATAACCGGGATCGCGTTATAAAATGTTGCCACGCGAGGACTTACCGGCATCTACATCTCTCTACTCTCTGCAGCTTTCAGCGCTCTCCTCTCTGCTTCATATGGCTGTGTCCACGTGCCGCACTTACGTAGACTTTCGAGCGCAGAGGAGGTTTTTTTTTTTTTAAACATACAATTCAATGCTTTATTGCAAACGGACACATACACCCATGTGGGAATTGAACATTAATACATTTTATATAATACACATGCAGGGATCGAACCCAGGAGCTTTCATATACTAGTACCAATTCTCTACCTCTACATAACAGGCGTGGTGTGGCAAAACAGACTCTATAAATATACTTAACCTCTAGAGCACATTGCAATGCAATGGACTGCACTGTAGCGTCGAGGTAGAGAATTGGTACTAACATCCTGGGTTCGATTCCTGTATGATATGGTATAATTTCTAAAATAAAAAATAAATAAAATGATAATTTATAAATTATACATAAAAATAAAATAATTATTATTTTATAATTTTTAAATGAAAAATGGTTTTCAGGCAAAAGGTGACACAGTTTGCTCATTTGCATGCTATTTCCCAGAATCCCTTGCTGCAGTGGAAGCACTGTACGCTAGGTGATAATGGTGAAAGGCAGGGTTGCAGACCTTTCTAAGACGTGAATGTGCTCACAAGTGATCTTTTAAATTTGCTATATGCTATATGGTGGAGGTTTCTTGTTGCCTTTTTCACACGCCATAAATTAAAATGTTGATATATATATACATATATATGTATTCAGCACTCAATAGGTTAAGATGTTTTAAGGAATCTTGTGGTCAGTGTGAAACTAAGAGGATACAATGTTATTGGTATCAGGGGCAACTTGAAACCAAGTTGTATGATGCCCATTTTAGTGATAAGACTTGTTTTTGTAAGTTCCTAATGTTCCTGAGATAAGGTACTTGATGGTAACAACAGAAAAACAAGTATGTAAACAAGTACGTCATTTAGTTGGCTGAGATAGTGATGTATTTCTCTTCGATCTAAGGGTATAAAAAGTAACTGTAGCAGGATACGCCACTGCCTTCTCAGATACTCGCCACCTTGAATAGAAGTATTTTGTATGTTGTATCCTTGCTGAATCGCTGAGCTGATTGAAGAAATAAAGATTGCTGATTTGAACGGCAAACCTGATTCCCGATTATTACATTGCCGAAGTTTTTCTCACCGTTGACATCTCTTGACATCTCCAGTTGAGTTCCTCAAGACCCCACCATGATGTTCCAGGCGGTCTCATCCCTCCTCCTCCTCCCTCTCTTCTCAGTAGGACAAGGGAACGCTAAATATGTCATCAGTGTCAGCAACGGAGGTAAATTGGGTGACTGGGGGCCAGTTGAAATGTGTCCCGTCGGTTCCAGTGCCAGAGGATTCTCTCTCAAGGTGAGATAAATATATACAGTAATAATAATATGATTTTTTGCATGGCAATGTATGTGCTTCTGTATATGGGATTTTGATGGCACAATATTTAAATTGCCCCGCAGAACTTACAATCTAACTTTGCAGGCGCAGTCAAATATTTTAACTTATGCCAGGACTACTTCAGAGGCCAGCTAATTACGGCAAAAATCTCCTTTATAACTGTGATTTATACTTTTTACTCTCTGTATTTAGAAGTAGCCGATACTCCCTCCCCACGTATTAGATAACCCCCTTTCATTGTACATATTAGACACTATGGGGGCTGTGCACAAAGCAGTGATACAGTAAGTGTTTTTAAGTGAGATAAATGCTCTTATGGCGCAATTTATGGCGCAATTTTTTTATCAATAACTGTGTTTTGGTGATAAAAAGCCTTATAAGCACGATACTGCAGTGTTATCACTGCTTTGTGAATCGCGCTGCACGCAATTTTGCACCATAAGGCATTTATCTCACTTAAAACCCCTTACAGTATCACTGCTTTGTGCATAGCCCCCCTGTGTGATGGGGACGATGCAACCAATAAGTTGACCATTGACTGGCATAGTGTTAAATGATGCCCATATTATATGGGCATGATGTACCCACTGTGCCATTCAATTGTTTTATTGGCAGTTGTTATGCATTTAGTTAGCCATTTGATGTGATTTATTTTGCAATGTAAGGTGTTTTATTTTGGCCTGTTTTTTTATTCCTTCACAATTTCTTGCAATAGTGGTAAATAAATCATGGCCGTATTATATGAGCATGATGTACCCATTGTACCAATGAATGGGTGAAGGGTAGTTGCCTGGGGAGGGTGGTTAGGCCTCCTTGGTGGGTAGGGGGGGTTATTTAAAAGTATTGTTTTTGGGGGGGGCACACAATTGGTACCACAGGACATTGTGGACCCCCAGACACCCGAGGGGATCACACGGGAACACCCACCGGCCTGTTGTATTAACGGTGTGCTGAAAAAAAGGTAAACAATGCTTTCTGACTGTCTCCGTTTCGTTTTGGCGCGCTTTTAAAGTACGATTCACGTATCACTGCTTAGTAAACTGGCAAAAAACTGTGCGTTTGCCGATAAAGCGCTGTTATCACTGCTTAGTGAATCGCGCCGCAGGCTGTATCGGACTTAAAAGTCATTTATCGGACTTAAAAGCAGTTATCGCTGCTTAGTGCATAGCCCCCTATATATTGGAAATATTACAATCCCCTATTATTCCCTTATTGCAAATTCACTTTTTAACCTCACTTTTCTCTCCCTCGCCCTTTTCCCTATGAGAAATCTCCTTACATTCCCTAATATAAATCCTTTTACTCTAAATATCAGTAATGGCCATTGTTTTACCTATTTAGATAATCCCCCCCCCCGTACTATCCCCCTGATAGAAATCCTTTATCTCTCCCCCCTATTAGAAATCTCCCTTATCCTCCCCTATCATAACCCCAAATTATTCCCTCTATTAATCATCCCATTTATTCTACCCTATAAAAAATCCTCTTTAGTCTCCCACGTTATATCCCCTTTATACGTCCCCTATTAGATATCCTCCTTACTCCCTTTATTAGATATCCCCCTTACTCCCCCTATTAGATATCCCCCTAACTCCCCTATTAGATATCCCCCTTACTCCCCCTATTAGGTATCCCCCTAACTCCCCTATTAGATATCCTCCTTACTCCCCCTATTAGATATCCCCCTTACTCCCCCTATTAGATATCCCCCTTACTCCCCCTATTAGATATCCCCCTAACTCCCCTATTAGATATCCTCCTTACTCCCCCTATTAGATATCCCCCTTACTCCCCCTATTAGATATCCCCCTTACTCCCCTATTAGATATCCCCCTTACTCCCCCTATTAGATATCCCCCTTACTCCCCCTATTAGAATCCCACTTACTCCCCTATTAGAATCCCCCTCACTCTCCTATTAGATATCCCCCTTACTCCCCCTATTAGATATCCCCCTTACTCCCCCTTTTAGAATCCCCCTTACTCCCCTATTAGAATCCCCCTTACTCCCCCTATTTGAATTCCTTTTACTCCCCCTATTAGAATCCCCCTTACTCTCCCTATTAGAATCCCCTTACTACCCTATTAGAATCTCCCTTACTCCCAAATTAGAATTCCTTTTACTCCCCCTATTAGAATCCCCCTTACTCCCCCTATTACAATCCCCCTTACTCCCCCTATTAGAAATCCCCTTACTCCCCCTATTAGGAATCCCCTTTGCTTTCCCATTATCCCCTAAATCCCAAACCTCACTATAACACCCCCCAGTTGGTCCGAGTTTCTGGCCCAGATATGGGGGGCAGATATCTCAATTATTGACATCCGATGCCCCATAACAGGGCCTGTAAGTTGGGAAGAAGCGGGTCCCTGTGTCAGAAATCAAAGCAGCCTAAAAATTGCCCCATAACTCCGTTCTGCCCCCACTGCTGCCTTCTTACCCCATTTAGGTCTGTTCCCTAATGAGAAGTGTTACCTGTAACCCCATAAAGAGCCCCCTCGTTCTAATATCCCACAATTAGGATTAATCTGAGAAGCAACATAGGTAAATTATATGGTCAGGTCAGTGACGTGTTTAATGGGTTAAAGGGTCAGTCCCACATAGGGGCAAAGTGACCAAATGACAGGGGCGTGTTTAATGGGTTAAAGGGTCAGTCCCACGTAGGGGCAAAGTGACCTAATAACAGGGATTAATGGGTTAAAGGGTCAGTCCCATGTAGGGGCAAAGTGACCTAATGACAGGGACGTGTTTAATGGGTTAAAGGGTCAGTCCCACCTAGGAGCAAAGTGACCTAATGACAGGGATTTGTTTAATGGGTTAAAGGGTCAGTCCCACGTAGGAGCAAAGTGACCTAATGACAGGGACGTGTTTAAAGGGTTAGAGGGTCAGTCCCACCTAGGAGCAAAGTGACCTAATGAAAGGGACGTGTTTAATGGGTTAAAGGGTCAGTCCCACGTAGGGGCAAAGTGACCTAATGACAAGGACGTGTTTAATGGGTTAAAGGGTCAGTCCCACGTAGGGGCAAAGTAACCTAATAACAGGGATTAATGGGTTAAAGGGTCAGTCCCATGTAGGGGCAAAGTGACCTAAAGACCGGGACGTGTTTAATGGGTTAAAGGGTCAGTCCCACATAAGGGCAAAGTGACCTAATGACAGGGACGTGTTTAATGGCTTAAAGGGTCTGTCCCACGTAGGGGCAAAGTGACCTAATGACAGGGACGTGTTTAATGGGTTAAATGGTCAGTCCCACGTAGGAGCAAAGTGACCTAATGACAGGGACGTGTTTAATGGGTTAAAGGTTCAGTCCCACGTAGGAGCAAAGTTACCTAATGACAGGGACGTGTTTAATGGGTTAGAGGGTCAGTCCCACTTAGGGGCAAAGTGACCTAATGACAGGGACGTGGTTAATGGGTTAAAGGGTCAGTCCCACGTAGGAGCAAAGTGAACTAATGACAGGGACGTGTTTAATGGGTTAAAGGGTCAGTCCCACCTAGGAGCAAAGTGACCTAATGACCGGGATGTGTTTAATGGGTTAAAGGGTCAGTCCCACGTAGGAGCAAAATGACCTAATGACAGGGACGTGTTTCATGGGTTGAGGGGTTATTAGTAGTTATATATGAGATGGATACATTGTAACTGATCTTCCTGATACAGTTTGAAAAATTCCAGTGGTTTGGTGATGATACGTCTCTGAACGGGATCCGGCTGCTCTGTGTTAGCAGCAACAACAATGAGGAATATTTAATCCAGTCTACTGAAGGAGCGTAAGTCATTCACAGGACATGCACAGCCACACAGGTCTCTTCTTCACATGTACATAGCTTTCCTAACCTCACAGGTCTCTTCTTCACATGTACATAGCTTTCCTAAACTCACAGGTCTCTTCTTCACATGTACAGAGCTTTCCTAACCTCACAGGTCTCTTCTTCACATATACAGAACTTTCAAAATTCCCAGGTCTCTTCTTCACATGTACAGAGCTCGCCAAGCATATATTACGATGACAGGATTTTCGGGTGTATAAAGAGGGGTGTATAAGGGAGTTCCGAGGGCAATCAAAATGTTGGGGTGTATAGGGAGAGAAATTAAGGCAGCTGGGAGGATAGCAAGGTATTCGAATATATAGAGATGGGTATCACCAGGAGATTAAGGGAGGGGGTGATACCACTTTACAGATTAAAAATCCCCTTTACTCTCACCCTATTAGAGATCCCCTTTCCTCTCACCCTATTAGAGATCTCCTTTACTACCCTGAAGGACGTAGGACAGGGGCGATGCCACTATATAGATAATTGGTCAGATCTCCCCTAAAATCCTGTGCCCATCCTACAGGGCAGGTCTCCTCTGCAAGAGCACCTAGGAAGTTTCCTCCTTACCACTAACCACATCCTCCTTCTTCTCTCTCAGGTGGGGCTCATGGACCTCCCCTGTGCGGTGCAGCAACGGCAACCTCATCGCTTTCACCTTGTTAGTAAGTCCACCTCAGGGGGGCGGTGACGACACTGCCGCCAACAACATCGTATTTATGTGCTCAGACGAAACGATACTAGAGGGATCTTGGCACGTGTGGGGTTCATACGGAGAGTGGAGCCAGTTCTGCATGTTAGGGATCTGTGGCATCAGCACCAGGGTGGAGGAGTACCAAGGAAAAGGAGATGACACGGCCCTCAATGATGTCAAGTTCACCTGCTGTGAAAACTGAGTCTTCTTTCTTCTCAACTTCCCCATGAAGGGTCTACATTCAATCGGGAAGGTCTTCGGGGGGTGGGGGGAAGGGTTAAGCCAGCGACATCTCTAAATATATCTGGTGGAGATGGTTGGAGATGCAGATCTTTTAGGGCCCAAATTAGTGGGACATTCTTATTGTTCAATTTGAAATTGTGAAATAAAATTGAATTTTAATGTAAAATAAAATGGAAGTATTCATTGTGACTATTTGTATCCATTTAACGCATATTTGCTCCATATAACTCCTCCTATTACCCCATATAACCTCTCCCTATATTTCCTCCTATTAACCATATAACCGCTCCCTATAACTACTTCTTATGTTCCATATTACTGCTTCTTAAACTCCTCCTATTACCCCATGTAGCGGTCATGTAAAATGGCTACAGTCATCTCTCCTGCTGGCAGTAATGCCTAGTAAGTTGTGGGCATGCCAGAAGTAAGTATGGAGGTTTGCCCTCACACCCTGGTGAGGTGCCCTATGTATGGATGGGAGTGGTCACAGGCTCTGACTCCATGGTTAGTGAGGTCAGAGGTGTGTCAGCCTCCAGAGGATATATAAGGCACAGCACTGATCCAAAGTTAGTTCTGTGTGTGTTGGAGTTGTTAAGGAAGGTTAAAGAACACTGCTACGCTGTGATTGATAGACAATTATGACACTGTGACCAGGGACCTGGCACAGGAACTATCTCCCACAAAGGGAGATAGGGAACCCACCAATTACAGGAAGGCGCACCTTTCAAAGGGAAGCAGCTGAACAATGGAGGGCTAGATACACCCCATTGTGGAGGGCAGCTGGCCCACCGCGTTCAATAAAGATGTTGCTGTGTGGACTTATTGCACAGAGGGGACCACCACAGAGGAGTTCCTCATCAGAACCATTCCCATGCGGACGCAGGAATCCTGATGAGGTGGAGGCGCTGCACTGGATATAGGTAGGACTCAGCACACTACCTCAGTTGCCTGTCTGGACGGGTCATCCCTAATACACCATCAAGCGGGAGACTCAGGGGTCCTGTAACCAACAGGTGCACCACCAGACACACTCACCATGTAAAGGGGGCTGGTTAGTCCACAGGGGCCAATGTGAGATTGGGTGGGTCTTGGCCAGTCCACAAAACCCGTTACACCCATATAACCGCTCCCAATATCTCCTCCTATTTCCACATATAACTACTCCCTATAACTCCTCCTATTGCTCCATATAAATGCTCCCAATATCTCCTCCTATTACCCCATATAACCGTTCCCTATAACTCCTCCTATTTCCCAATATAACCCCTCCCTATAACTCCTCCTATTACCCCATATAACTGCTCCATATAATGTAACTTCTACTGCTTCATTTAACAACTCCCTATAAATTCTCCTATTACTCCATATAACCGCTCCCTATAACTCCTCCTATTACCCCACTTAACCTCTCCCTATAACTCCTATTACTCTATATAATCACATATGAAAGAAAGTCATCTCCACATACCAGTTACCCCGTAGACCAGCTAGCAGCATGTTGCAGTATTTGGGATATAATCAGCGCGTGAGTATGAATTTGATGGATTGCCCCATGAGGAAGGGACGTATTTTAGCAATATCGCAGAGGGGTAAATAACATGATCTGGAGGGGTGCTGAATGTGCGAGGGAATGAGAGGGGAGGGGCACGTATGACACCTAGGCCTCTAGCTTGGGGTATCGGGGTCATTGTGGAGTAATCTATTCCATGCGAGGAATCCGGTGTCGGTGTAGAGTAAGACGGAGGGGAGATGATGAGGTCCGTTTTTAACATGTTAAGCTTAAGATAGCGATTAGACACCCACGCGGAGATAACAGAGAGACAGTTAGTGATATGAGACAGCAGAGAAGGGGAGCGGTCAGCAGAGGAAGGTAGATGTGGGTGTCCTCTGCATAGAGGTGGTAGGAAAACCCAATGACTGTGTTAGTTTGCCAAGGAAAGAGGTGCAAGTGGAGAAGAGTAGAGGTCCTAGGGCAGAGCCCTGGGGTACACCGTCTGTGGGTGGGAGTGAGGAGGAGGGGGTGCCAGCATCGGGAAACACCGAACGTGCGGTGAGATAGGGGAAGATATAAACCAGGAGATGGCAGACTCATGGAGGTCAATAAAATGGAGAGTGTGCAGAAGTGGGGTCATGGGGGGGGGGAGGGCCAAAAGTATACGAACTGTCCTTGTGTCAAGGGGAGGTCTGGAGTCCAGTTGCTGGAATTGGTAGCAGGCAGGCAGTGGTAGTGGACAGGCAGAGAAGTCAGAGGCGGACAGGTAGTGGTGGTGGTCATTGGACCGGCAGAGGTCAGAGGAGGGCAGCAGGAAGGGAGTTGTGATCAGTGCACAGGCAGTGGTCAGGGGAAGGCAGCAGGCACGGAGCAGTGGTCAGTGGACAGGCATGGTCAGTGGACAGGCAGAGAGGTCAGAGGAGGGAAGTCGGCAGGTATCAGTCGTCGGTGGACTGGCCGAGGTCAGTGGACAGGTAGAAGGTCAGAGGTGGGCAGCATTGGTCAGATAGTGTAGAAGGGTCAGAATAGGGTCTGGTACACAGCAGCAGCAAATGGCAACAATGAGGCAGCGCGCCTGTTACTGGGGAGAAGCCCAATAACCGCGCAGGGAGGAACAGGAAGAGGAGGCGGATAAAGGGCTGGATGGGGTGAGGGGTGGGTACTCAACAGCACTCCCAGTGGCAGACCGTGAGAACTGCAGACTGGAAGCGAGAGAGACCACAGGTCAAACCCCACCCTGGACATTCTTAACACCTTGTGATTTGGCCTTGAGTCTGTATATATGTGTGTGTGTATGTATGTATGTATGTGTGTGTGTATGTATGTATGTGTGTATGTGTATGTATGTATGTGTGTATGTGTATGTGTGTATGTGTATGTATGTATGTATGTATGTATGTATGTATGTATGTGTGTGTATGTATGTGTGTGTATGTATGTATGTGTGTGTATGTATGTATGTATGTGTGTATGTATGTATGTATGTGTGTATGTATGTATGTGTGTGTGTATGTATGTATGTATGTATGTATGTATGTATGTATGTATGTATGTATGTGTATGTATGTGTGTTGTGACAAACGGCTTACTCCGGGGCTCCGCCGTCTGTCCGGGACTGTTAGAACACGGTCTTTTAGGGTAGGTTAAATGATGAGACGTCACGTACTGTTCCTTTAAACAGGCTATGCCTGGTTTATTCAGTCCCAGGCACTGAGACTGCCACAGTTTAAACAGAAAACAAAGCCAAACAAAAAGCTGCTCGTCTGAGCGATAACTTAAACTTAGATGTCCCTGACTCAGAGTTGGAAGTGGCTTGTCCACTTCCACCAACAAAATAAGTACCTTTGCAGTCTTTAGACAAACTAACAGAATGAATGAAGCGATTTGGGAAAGAGGCTTTCTCACCCCTCTGCAGTTCAGCAGCCTTCCAGGCTCTTGGGCGGGGGCTCAGAGGAAACAGGAAACAGGTCTTATATACCTGAACTCTAATCAGCATGACAGGTGACAGAAAACAGGCAGCAGACAAACTGTGGAATGGAGTGCCTGTACCACGAGGCTGCCCTGTTCAGCTTAGACAGGACAGAAACTGTTCAGTATCCTGGGAGCCCTGTATATGGAGTTTATTACCAACCCCTGGTTTCTGTCACATATCCTCCCCCCCAGCTCAGACCTCGAGGGGTGAGCGACCATGGATATTAGGGAGTGCATCCTTGACAACCCGTCGGCATTGCCATGTTTGTGCCCCGACCTGTGTTCCACAGAAAATTTAAAGGGCTGTAGGCTTAGGAACCACCTGGTCACCCTAGCGTTCTTCTCCCTATTTTGACACATCCAGGTAAGGGGTGCATGATCTGTGACCAATCGGAACTTTCTCCCCAACAGATAATACTTGAGTGTCTCTACAGCCCACTTTATTGCGAGACACTCTTTCTCGACTATGGAGTAATTTTTCTCCTGGGGATTTAGTTTCCTACTTAAATAAAGGATGGGGTGCTCCTCCCCTTGAGACTCCTGGGAGAGTACCGCCCCCAGCCCTACCTCAGATGCGTCGGTTTGGACTACGAACTCTTTGGAGAAGTCAGGTGTGACCAACACTGGTTGGGCACAGAGAGCTTCTTTCAGGCTTCTAAAGGCCTGTTCGGCTTCGGGGGACCACTTTACCATTAGCGGTCCTCTTGCTTTTGTGAGGTCGGTTAGTGGGGTTGCCTTAGTTGCAAAATTGGGAATAAACCTCCTATAGTAGCCAATTAACCCCAAAAAGGTCCTTACTTGTTTTTTTGTGACTGGCCTTGGCCAATTTTGTATCGCCTCTACTTTGAGTGTTTGTGGTTTGAGTAACCCTCTACCAATAGAATACCCCAGATACTTGGCCTCCTCCAGACCAATAGTGCATTTAGCGGGGTTAGCAGTTAGTCCAGCAGACCGAACTGCGTCGAGCACAGCTTGGACCTTTGGAAGGTGGGACTGCCAATCTTCACTATGGATTACCACATCATCCAGGTAGGCGGCAGCGTACCGAACATGTGGTTTTAAAATTTTATCCATCATTCTTTGGAATGTGGCGGGAGCTCCATGTAAGCCAAAAGGCAGCACCTTATATTGAAAGAGGCCGTCTGGGGTTGAGAAGGCTGTTTTTTCTTTTGCCCTTTCTGTGAGGGGAACCTGCCAGTACCCTTTTGTTAGGTCTAGGGTTGTGAGATATCGGGCTTTGCCCAGTCTCTCTACAAGTTCATCTACCCTGGGCATAGGATAAGTATCAAATTTTGACACCGCGTTTAGTTTCCGGTAGTCATTACAAAACCTTGTTGTACCGTCTGGCTTTGGGACTAAAACTATAGGGCTGTTCCACCCACTTTGGGATTCCTCAATTACGCCTAGTTTTAGCATTTTTTTAACCTCTAAACTTATAGCCTCTCTCTTGGCCTCTGGGATTCGGTACGGTTTAAGGTTAACTCGGACCCCCGGTTCAGAGACTATGTCATGTTTAATTACGTTAGTTTTACCTGGCTGTGTAGAGAAGATTTCTTTGTTCCTTCTCACTAAACTCTGGACCTCTCGTTTCTGATGCACGGACAGTGTTTCAGCTATGCTAACCTCTGGGTCAGTTTCTTGATTCTCTGACGGACCTGGGGGTACTAGGGTTAACAAGACCTCTCTATCTTTCCAGGGCTTGAGTAGGTTTATATGGTAAATTTGCTCAGGTTTCCTCCTACCTGGCTGCCTTACCCTATAATTTACTTCTCCCACTCTTTCCAAGACCTCATATGGCCCATGCCATTTAGCAAGGAATTTACTCTCCACGGTGGGAACCAGAACTAGTACCCTATCACCTGGAAAAAAAATTCTGACCCTAGCACCCTTATTATACGTATTCCTTTGTGCTTCTTGAGCTTTCTCCATGTGTTCCCTCACTATGGGTAGGACTGCAGCAATGCGGTCCTGCATTTGGGCAACATGCTCTATTACACTTCTGTAAGGGGTAACCTCGTGTTCCCAAGTCTCTTTGGCTATATCCAGTAAGCCCCTTGGGTGTCGGCCATACAATAGTTCAAACGGGGAGAAGCCAGTGGATGATTGGGGAACTTCCCTAATGGCAAATAACAGGTACGGTAACAAACAATCCCAGTTTTTCCCATCTTTATCAACCGCCCGCCGTAACATGCTCTTTAAGGTTTTATTGAACCTTTCCACTAAACCATCTGTTTGTGGATGATAGACTGAGGTTCTGAGATGCTTGATTTTTAGGAGTTTACATAGCTCTTTTGTTACTTGGGACATAAATGGTGTTCCCTGGTCAGATAAGATCTCTTTAGGAATTCCGACCCGGGAAAACAGAAGTACTAACTCTTTTGCTATGTTTTTAGCAGAGGTGCTACGTAGGGGAACTGCCTCCGGATATCGGGTAGCATAATCTAATATTACCAATATATGCTGATGTCCCCTAGCAGACTTTATTAGGGGTCCTACTAGATCCATAGCAATCCGGTCAAATGGTACCTCTATTATGGGAAGGGGTACCAATGGGCTGCGGTATGCTTTGAACGGGGCGGTGATCTGACATTCTGGGCATGAGGAACAATAGTTTGTAATTTCTGCCAGAACCCCAGGCCAATAAAAGCTTCGGAGAACCTTTTCTTTTGTCTTTTCCACCCCTAGGTGTCCCCCCAATGGATGACTATGTGCGAGGTGTAATACTACGTTACGGAATGTCCGTGGTACCAACAATTGTTTAGTTGTAACTGATTTTCTTTTATCAACCCGATATACTAGGTCGTTCTCTACCTCGAAGTAGGGGTAAGCAAGTGACCTATCTGGTTGGCCATGAGTACTATTCTGGTCCCGTATATTTCCCCTTGCTATCGCTAATGTGGGGTCCTCCCACTGGGCCTTCTTAAAACTCCCAGGACTGACCTCTAGGTCAGCGAGGGTCTTATCCTGTACTGGGGTGGTAAGTGCCTGATCAACATCTTGATTTGGGGTATTCCCTACCAAAGTAGTGATGGGGAAGGGAATTTTACAGCACTCCTCCTTTTCCCCCTTCTTATTTGGGCCCTCGTCAACCTCCATTTCTGAAAAAGGGAAAGGATTTGTTTCTTCTAACACTTCGTTATGGTCTGCTATTGAACTCTGGGCGCTATTCTGAGCTGGGGACCACATTTTTAGAAAATGGGGAAAGTCGGTCCCTATTAACACATCATGTGCCAGTTTGGGTACAACACCCACCTTGAAATCTAAAGAACCAAATTCTGTTTCAAAAAAAACATCAACAGTGGAATATTCATGATTATCCCCATGTATACAACAAATTGCCACTCTTTGTGAACTGTTTACCTGTTTCTTCTTAATGGGCAATAGGTATTCGGACACTAGTGTGACCATACTCCCAGAGTCAAGAAGTGCCCGAACCCTCTTACCATTAACCTTTACAAATGCCCACAGATGGTTATTCAAGGGGTCCTCTGGGCTAGGGCCCATACATTGGGACAACAGCGAATAAGGTTCCACGCTGTTGCATTGCATGGGCTCATCATTTAGTGGGCAGATTTTTGCTGTGTGGCCCCTCTCATGACAATTTACACATTTAGGTACATAGTCTGTGTCCCACTTAGAGCCTTTTCCCGGCTCCCCATGTTGGCTATTGCCCTTAGTGTGCGAACCACTGTTGCTGGAGCGGCGTGAAGGTGGTCGCCGCTCTTCAGCGCCCCTTAACCCCGGTACCCTTTTACCGTCTCTGGAAGAGTCCTGGAACCTCGGATAGTGGGGTTGCTCCACGACTGTGGGTTGCGGGTGCTCTTCTGCTGCACTGTACCTTTCTACAAGGGCCACAAGCTCATCCGCATTGTGGGGGTCACTCCGACTGACCCAACGGCGTAAGGCAGAGGGAAGTTTCCTCAAGAACTGGTCCATGACCAACCGTTCCACGATGTGGCTTGCTGAGTTGATCTCGGGTTGTAGCCACTTCCGGGCGAGGTGGATGAGGTCATACATCTGGCTTCGGGTGGCTTTATCCATCGTGAAGGACCATGCGTGAAACCTTTGGGCACGAACAGCCGTGGTTACGCCGAGGCGGGCGAGGATCTCGAACTTCAATTTTGCATAGACGTTAGCTTCGGCTGGCTCTAGATCAAAGTAAGCCTTCTGGGGTTCGCCGCTTAGGAAGGGTGCGATTAGACCAGCCCACTCAGCTTCTGGCCATCCCTCTCTCTGTGCCGTGCGTTCAAACGTGAGAAGATAGGCTTCCACATCATCCGAGGGTCCCATCTTCTGAAGGTAGTGGCTTGCCCTGGTCATTTTCGGAACTGGGGCTGCCTCTGCCAGTGGAAGGTTACTGATAGTCCCCCTCAGGATCTCGAGTTCCTGCTGTAAGCCCTGAGCGAACCGCTTTTGCTCCTCTCTCAGCAGGCGGTTTGTCTCTTGCTGGTTTGCATTAGTCTCTTGCTGGGCTATTAACAGCTGTCGCTGGGTTTCACTCGCCTGTTGCTGGGCTTCATTCGCGTCTTTCTGGACAGCGACATTGCGTACCAGCGCACTCACCACGTCTTCCATCTTGTTTGGAGAGAGAGAAAAAAAAACCTTCTTTTTTTTTTTTTTTTTTAAAGTTCTTTAACCCCCAGACCTTTCAGTGTTCTGCCCGCATTCTCCACCATATGTGACAAACGGCTTACTCCGGGGCTCCGCCGTCTGTCCGGGACTGTTAGAACACGGTCTTTTAGGGTAGGTTAAATGATGAGACGTCACGTACTGTTCCTTTAAACAGGCTATGCCTGGTTTATTCAGTCCCAGGCACTGAGACTGCCACAGTTTAAACAGAAAACAAAGCCAAACAAAAAGCTGCTCGTCTGAGCGATAACTTAAACTTAGATGTCCCTGACTCAGAGTTGGAAGTGGCTTGTCCACTTCCACCAACAAAATAAGTACCTTTGCAGTCTTTAGACAAACTAACAGAATGAATGAAGCGATTTGGGAAAGAGGCTTTCTCACCCCTCTGCAGTTCAGCAGCCTTCCAGGCTCTTGGGCGGGGGGCTCAGAGGAAACAGGAAACAGGTCTTATATACCTGAACTCTAATCAGCATGACAGGTGACAGAAAACAGGCAGCAGACAAACTGTGGAATGGAGTGCCTGTACCACGAGGCTGCCCTGTTCAGCTTAGACAGGACAGAAACTGTTCAGTATCCTGGGAGCCCTGTATATGGAGTTTATTACCAACCCCTGGTTTCTGTCACAGTGTGTATGTATGTATGTATATATGTGTGTATGTGTGTGTGTGTGTATGTGTGTATGTGTGTATGTATGTATGTATGTATGTATGTATGTATGTATATGTGTGTATGTGTGTGTGTGTGTATGTATGTGTGTATGTATGTATGTATGTATATATGTATGTATGTATGTATGTGTGTGTGTATGTATGTGTGTGTGTGTGATGATCGTGAGGGTTTGGCCCGGGATTAAAGGGGTTACCCCCCAATTGGCCACCCTCTAACCTCACCAGGGAGACAAGGGGTTAACTGGCTGAGGCCCAGAAATGTGATTTAACCCTTGTTATAACATGAAAATGTATATTCCCCTGTTACCATGTATTGTTTCTGGATCAGTGTCTGCCTAACACACACACTGGGACTTAAGGGGTTAATATTATATGCAGTGCTGAATAAACAGGAGCCGTTCCAGTAAGACTGGTAATTTAGGAACGGAGTGAGCCAGCACCCTGAGTGTTGGTGCGCAGCCTCAGCGTAACCCCCCAAGGACACCCCTATTAAAAATATAACTTTGTCATAAGGGAAACATATATTTTTGATAAAGTGCCTTTCTGTTGCAGTTTTAAAAAAATACAGTCAGAATGTTAATTTTTTCTGCCTGCCCTCTGCAATGCATTAAGGAACAAATGTTATGGGTCACTTGCTTATGCAAGCAGGACAGCTTGCTAGAATTTACATAGCCCTGATCAAAGGCTAATTACCTAATTGGTTATGCGGGACCCAGGGACTGTTTGGGTTGTGAGCGTTAAAACTCACACTTAAACACCCAGGTATCCTGCAGGAATAAACATGACACCCCCCCCCCCAGGGGTCCCTACTTCAAAGGACTTATTGATTGGGCATGGGTGGGGCTACCCAAGGAGGAAATCAGAATGGGTGACCTTATTAAACATAAGAATATTATGAGATGTCCTTGGCTGAACATGCTAAGAGTTACATATGTGTATTCGTGACCCCAAGCCCCACCTAGGAAGTGTAACCACTTGATCTCTAATAGCTGCTAAGAGCCAGATATTAATATCTCTCTTAATTTTAATATTACACTGTAATGTTTAGTCTCTGTGGGAGCGGCCGGCGTGACGGAATGTATTAATATGGGTCGCCTGCCAGTAAGTAAAACTGAACTGAAGTTATGAAGTTATTTGCAGTAAATATGGAATTTTGGTTGTGTTCTGAAAACGGCAAACTCCCTGTTATGATAATGAGCAGGAAGGCTAGTCATCAAAGGCTAAATTGCTAATTGTTTATGCTTGGCCTAGGGACCCAAAGGAACTGACCAGTTTAAGTGTGACATTTCACACTGAACCCTGGAAGTCCAAAATCAGCTTCAAGAGCTTCAAAAGGACTTTTGCTAGCCGTCTCGGCACCAAGGGTTAAGAGATGAGTTTGACATAGTATTTAAGTCAGAATTCCCCCTTACCCATTCTCTTCATGTCTTCATGCAAATGTCTTCATGTCTGCATGTCATCAGGCCTGTGTCTTTATGCAATGTCTTGGGATGATGCAGGTGTTGCTGTATGAACTGCCAGTCCAGATGGGACTGTTTCATCATTGCCATCTTTAAGTAAGTGCCTATATTTTGCTGTTATTTGTACATTTTGTTGTGTTCACCTTTATCAAGGAATAAATTATATTTTATCATATCTAAGTCTCGTCCCAGTTCAAACCCAGGTATATATATATTTATATATATTTTTGGTGTAAATTACAGCCTGTCATAAGCTACCATGACAGTGTGTGTGTATGTGTGTGTGTGTATGTGTGTGTGTATGTGTATGTATGTATGTATGTATGTATGTATGTATGTATGTGTATGTGTGTGTATTGTGACAGAAACCAGGGGATGGTAATACATTCCATATATAGGGCTCCCAGGATACTGAACAGTTTCTGTCCTGTTTAGGCTGAACAGTGCAGCCTCATAATACATGCACTCCATCCCACAGTTTTTCTGCTGCCTGATTTCTGTCACCGGTCATGCTCATTAGAAATCAGGTATCCTCTCCTCTCTCCCCAAGAGCCTGGAGGCAGGAATGCTGCAGAAAGCAGAGAGGGGAAAAAGCCTCTCCCCAAACAGGTTAAAACCTTCTGTTCTTTTTGGTCTAAAACTGCGAAATTACTTATTTTGTTGGTGGAAGTGGAAAAGCCACTTCCACCCTGAGTTAGGGATATTTAAGTTAAGTTATCGCTCAGGTGAGCAGCTTTTTGTTTGATGTGTTTCTATTGTAGCACTGTGGCAGTCTCAGTGCCTGGGACTGAATAAACCAGGCATAGCCTGTTTAAAGGAACAGCACGTGACGCCTCATCATTTAACCTACCCTAAAAGACCGTGTTCTAACAGTCCCAGACTGACGGCGGAGCCCCGGAGTAAGCTGTTTGTCACATATGGTGGAGAATGCAGTAGGACACTAAAAGGTCTGCGGGTTAAAGAACTTTTAAAAAAAAAAAAAAAAAAGGATTTTTTTTTCTTTTCTCCTCTCCAAACAAGATGGAAGACGTGGTGAGTGCGCTGGTTCGCAATGTCGCTGTCCAGAAAGACGCAAATAAAATCCAGCAAAAGACTAATGCAAACCAGCACCAGCTGTTAATAGCCCAGCAAGAGACTAATGCAAACCAGCAGCAGACGAATGCAGCCCTGCAAGAGGCGAATGCAACCCAGCACCAGCTGGTAATAGCCCAGCAGGAGGCGACTGCAGCTCTGGAAATCACGAATGCAAACCAGCAAGAGACAAACCGCTTGCTGAGAGAGGAGCAACAACGGTTCGCCCAGGGCTTACAGCAGGAACTCGAGATCCTGAGGGGGACTATCAGTAACCTTCCACTGGCAGAGGCAGCCCCAGTCCCGAAAATGACCAGGGCAAGCCACTACCTTCAGAAGATGGGGCCCTCGTATGATGTGGAAACCTATCTTCTCACGTTTGAACGCACGGCACAGAGAGAGGGATGGCCAGAAGCTGAGTGGGCCAGTCTAATCGCACCCTTCCTAAGCGGCGAATCCCAGAAGGCTTACTTTGATCTAGAGCCAGCCGCAGCTAACGTCTATGCAAAATTGAAGTTCGAGATCCTCGCCCGCCTCGGCGTAACCACGGCTGTTCGTGCCCAAAGATTCCACGCATGGTCCTTCACGTTGGATAAAGCCACCCGAAGCCAGATGTATGACCTCATCCACCTCGCTCGGAAGTGGCTACAACCCGAGATCAACTCAGCAAGCCACATCGTGGAACGGTTGGTCATGGACCAGTTCTTGCGGAAACTTCCCTCTGCCCTATGCCGTTGGGTCAGTCAGAGTGACCCCCATAATGCAGACGAGCTGGTGGCCCTCGTAGAAAGTACAATGCAGCAGAAGAGCACCCGCAACCCATAGTCGTGGAGCAACCCCACTACCCAAGGTTCCAGGACTCTTTCAGAGACGGTAAAAGGGTACCAGGGTTAAGGGGGGCTGAAGAGCGACGACCGCCTTCACACAGCACCAGTAACAGTGGCTCGCACACTAAGGGCAACAGCCAACATGGGGAGCCGAAAAAAGGCTCTAAGTGGGACACAGACTATGTACCTAAATGTGTAAATTGTTATGAGAGGGGCCACACCGCGAAAGTCTGCCCACTAAATGCTGAACCCATGCAATGCAACAGCGTTGAACCTTATTCGCTGTGGTCCCAATGTATGGGCCCTAGCCCAGAGGACCCCTTTAATAACCATATGTGGGCATTTGTAAAGGTTAATGGTAAGAGGGTTCGGGCACTTCTTGACTCTGGGAGCATGGTCACACTAGTGTCCGAATACCTGTTGCAATTAAGAAGAAACAGGTAAACAGTTCACAAAGAGAAGCAATTTGTTGTATACAGTACATGGGGATAATCACGAATATTCCACTGTTGAAGTTTTCTTTGAAACAGAGTTTGGTTCTTTAGATTTCAAAGTGGGTATAGTACCCAAACTGGCACATGATGTGTTAATAGGGACTGACTTTCCTCATTTTCTAAAAATGAGGTCCTCCTCTCAGAATAGCGCCCAGAGTTCGATAGCGGACCATAACGAACTAACAGAAGAAACAAATCCTTTCCCTTTTTCAGAAATAGAGGTTGACGAGTGCCCAAATAAGAAGGGGAAAAAGGAGGAGTGCTGTAAAATTCCCTTCCCCATGGCTACCTTGGTAGGGAATACCCCAAATCAAGATGTTGAACAGGCACTTACCACCCCAGAACAGGATAAGACACTCGCTGACCTAGAGGTCAGTCCTGGGAGTTTTAAGAAGGCGCAGTGGGAAGACCCCACATTAGCGGTAGCAAGGGGGAATATACGGGACCAGAATAGTACCCCTGGCCAACTGGACAGGTCACTTGCCTACCCCTACTTCGAGGTAGAGAATGACCTAGTATATCGGGTTGATAAAAGGAAATCAGTTACAACTAAACAATTGTTGGTACCACGGACATTCCGTAACGTAGTATTACACCTCGCACATAGTCACCCATTGGGGGGACACCTAGGGGTGGAAAAGACAAAAGAAAAGGTTCTCCGAAGCTTCTATTGGCCTGGGGTTCTGGCAGAAATTACAAATTATTGCTCCTCATGCCCAGAATGTCAGATCACCGCCCCGTTCAAAGCGTACCGCAGCCCATTGGTACCCCTTCCCATAATAGATGTACCATTTGACCGGATTGCTATGGATCTAGTAGGACCCCTAATAAAGTCTGCTAGGGGACATCAGCATATATTGGTAATATTAGATTATGCCACCCTATATCCGGAGGCAGTTCCCCCACGTAGCACCTCTGCTAAAAACATAGCAAAAGAGTTAGTAGTTCTGTTTTCCCGGGTCGGAATTCCTAAAGAGATCTTATCTGATCAGGGAACACCATTTGTGTCCCAAGTAACAAAAGAGTTATGTAAACTCCTAAAAATCGAGCATCTCAGAACCTCAGTCTATCATCCACAAACAGATGGTTTAGTGGAACGATTCAATAAAACCTTAAAGAGCATGTTACGCTGGGCGGTCGATAAGGATGGGAAAAACTGGGATTGTTTGTTACCATACCTGTTATTTGCCATTAGGGAAGTTCCCCAATCATCCACAGGCTTCTCCCCGTTTGAACTATTGTATGGCCGACACCCAAGGGGCTTACTGGATATAGCCAAAGAGACTTGGGAACACGAGGTTACCCCTTACAGAAGTGTAATAGAGCATGTTGCCCAGATGCAGGACCGCATTGCTGCAGTCCTACCTACTGTATAGTGAGGGAACACATGGAAAAAGCTCAAGAAGCACAGAGGAATACGTATAATAAGGGTGCTAAGGTCAGAATTTTTTTCCCAGGTGATAGGGTACTAGTTCTGGTTCCCACCGTAGAGAGTAAATTCCTTGCTAAGTGGCATGGGCCATATGAGGTCTTGGAAAGTGTGTGAGAAGTAAATTATAAGGTAAGACAGCCAGGTAGTAGGAAACCTGAGCAAATTTACCATATAAACCTACTTAAGCCCTGGAAAGATAGAGAGGTCTTGTTAACCCTAGTACCCCCAGGTCCGTCAGAGAATCAAGAAACTGACCAAGAGGTTAGCATAGCTGAAACCCTGTCCGTTCATCAGAAATGAGAGGTCCAGAATTTAGTGAGAAGAAACAAAGAAGTCTTCTCTACACAGCCAGGTAGAACTAGCATAATTGAACATCACCTAGTCTCTGAACCGGGGGTCAGAGTTAACCTTAAACCTTACCGAATCCCAGAGGCCAAAAGAGAGGCTATAAGTTTAGAGGTTAAGAAAATGCTAAAACTAGGCGTAATTGGGGAATCCCAAAGTGGGTGGAACAGCCCTATAGTTTTAGTCCCAAAGCCAGACGGTACAACGTGGTTTTGTAATGACTACCGGAAACTAAACGCGGTGTCAAAATTTGATACTTATCCTGTGCCCAGGGTGGATGAACTTGTAGAGAGACTGGGCAAAGCCCGATATCTCACAACGCTAGACCTAACAAAAGGGTACTGGCAGGTTCCCCTCACAGAAAGGGCAAAAGAAAAGACAGCCTTCTCAACCCCAGATGGCCTCTTTCAGTATAGGGTGCTGCCTTTTGGCTTACATGGAGCTCCCGCCACATTCCAAAGAATGATGGATAAAATTTTAAAACCACATGCTCGGTATGCTGCCGCCTACCTGCATGATGCTGGACTAACTGCTAACCCCGCTAAATGCACTATTGGTCTGGAGGAGGCCAAGTATCTGGGGTATTCGATTGGCAGAGGTTTACTCAAACCCCAAACAATCAAAGTAGAGGCGATACAAAATTGGCCACGGCCAGTTACAAAAAAACAAGTAAGGACCTTTTTGGGATTAATTGGCTACTATAGAAGGTTTATTCCCAATTTTGCAACTAAGGCAACCCCACTAACCGACCTCACAAAAGCAAGAGGACCGCTAATGGTAAAGTTGTCCCCCGAAA
>NC_134502.1:32229864-32334864 GCF_040206685.1 Ascaphus truei | reverse complement strand
GTTAATATACCCCCTATCCTGCAGTTTCAGGTGAGTAACCCAAATTGAGCAGAGTGGTATTCATACATCCGCTGTTCTCAAATGAGAAGTTCCATACCTCCTGGAGAACTCGGCTAACCGTCTGGTCAGACAAAGTAAAAATCTGTAAGGGGAACCTGTATCAGGTATACATTAATTTGTGTTAACCAGGTGGGATGTGGTAAAGCACACTGTGGTGTGTTAACCGGCTTCAATAGGGGATCTACTGCACCGACACACTTTATACAAGCAAATACCCAGTATGTACCTGGCAGATACCTGGAATGCGCCGCTCCTCACCTCTGACAAGCCCCGTTGCGTTTGCCTTCCCAGCCTGGGTTCATGCCTGGCTGACGGGCGGCTGATCTGTTAAATGATAATGATTAGGATTTAATAGGCTGCAATGCTTCGCGTGTCTACCAGATGGCATAAATTCATGAATTGTAATGCAGTATATATATATATACTGTGCAGTATTGCAGCCAGCGGGAATAAAATGCTTCAATCCCTGCCTGGAAAATACCTCAATGCACTCGGGCAGAAAACAGTCACAAACCTCAATACACCCGGGTATACCCGAATTCGTGGGACTAGCCGAGCTCGAATAAAGTGTGTCGCCAGTGTATAGGGGAGGTGCCAGATCAGTCAGCTGTAAGGGACAGTTAGGTGGGACTTCCAGTTGTGCGTGTACAGGACCAGAATATGATGTGGTGTTTGTTGGTCACTGAAGCCACTGTACCATGCTGGCTGACCGCAGCAATCCCGAATGTGACTGGCTGGTGCAGGGGGTCGGTGGTCAGTGTGAGAGGGGAACTGTAATAACACCGGCACCGTGTGCTGCTCCCGATCCGGTGCCCTAGAGTAACCTGGTCTTGTGTTCTCCATGAGGTATAGAAGTTCTTATCTGAGAATATTAATACCACTCTGCTCGATTTGGGTTACTCACCGGAAACAGGGGTCCACAGAATGAGACCGCGTTATAACCGGGATCGCGTTATAAAATATTACCACGTGAGGACTTACCGGCATCTACATCTCTCTCCTCTCTGCAGCTGTCAGCTCTCTCCTCTCTGCTTCATATGGCTGTGTCCACGTGCCGCACTTATGTAGACTTTCGAGCGCAGAGGAAGTTTTTTTTTTTTTTTAAACATACAATTCAATGCTTTATTGCAAACGGACACATACACCCATGTGGGAATTGAACATTAACACATTTTATATAATACACATGCAAGAGTCGAACTTAAACTCTAGAGCACATTGAAATGGACTGCACTGTAGCGTAGAGGTAGAGAATTGGTACTAATATCCTGGGTTCGATTCCTGTATGATATGGTATAATTTATAAAATAAATAAAAAATAAAATGATAATTTATAAATTATACATAAAAATAAAATTAGTATTATTTTATAATTTTTAAATGAAAAATGGTTTTCAGGCAAAAAGTGACACAGTTTGCTCATTTGCATGCTATTTCCCAGAATCCCTTGCTGCAGTGGAAGCACTGTACACTAGGTGATAATGGTGAAAGGCAGGGTTGCAGACCTGTCTGAGACGTGAATGTGCTCACAAGTGATCTTTTTATTTGCTATATGCTATATGGTGGAGGTTTCTTGTTGCCTTTTTCACCCACCATAAATTAAAATGTTGATATATATATATACAAGCTGAGAGACCCGGTGTTGCCCGGGATGTGAACCGTGAATAAATATGTGTAAATGTTGAATTGTAAACTGTTAATGTCATGTGACTGTTATGACACTTACACACACACACACACACACACACACACACACACACACACACACACACACACACACACACACACACACACACACACACACACACACACACACACACACACACACACACACACACACACACACACACACACACACACACACACACAGTCACAGTCACGCGGTGACAGGGGAAAGCAGGGACCGGAGGGGCATCCCCCCTCCCATCTCCTGTCCCGCGGCCTGTCACGCGGTGACAGGGGGAAGCAGGGACCGGAGGGGCATCCCCCCTCCCATCTCCTGTCCCGCGGCCTGTCACGCGGTGATAGGGGGAAGCAGGGACCGGAGTGGCATCCCCCCTCCCATCTCCTGTCCCGTGGGCTGTCACGCGGTGACAGGGGGAAGCCGGGACCGGAGGGGCATCCCCCCTCTCATCTCCTGTCCCGCGGCCTGTCACGCGGTGACAGGGGGAAGCAGGGACCGGAGGGGCATCCCCCCTCCCATCTCCTGTCCCGCGGGCTGTCATGCGGTGACAGGGGGAAGCAGGGACCGGAGGGGCATCCCCCCTCCCATCTCCTGTCCCGCGGGCTGTCATGCGGTGACAGGGGGAAGCCGGGACCGGAGGGGCATCCCCCCTCCCATCTCCTGTCCCGCGGCCTGTCACACGGTGACAGGGGGGAGCCGGGACCGGAGGGGCATCCCCCCTCCCATCTCCTGTCCCGCGGGCTGTCACACGGTGACAGGGGGAAGCTGGGACCGGAGGGGCATCCCCCCCTCCCATCTCCTGTCCTGCGGGCTGTCACGCGGTGACAGGGGGGAGCCGGGACCGGAGGGGCATCCCCCCTCCCATCTCCTGTCCCGCGGCCTGTCACGCCGTAACAGGGGGGAGCGGTGACCGGAGGGGCATCCCCCCTCCCATCTCCTGTCCCGCGAGGTGAAGTGGTGAAGATGCGCTGATGCGGCGACCATTTTGTATTTTCCACGACCGCGTTTTAACGGGGTTTACGACAGGAAGGCTTTATTTTAATGGTTAAGCAGTGTGTCGCATGAGGCTGAAGGTGAGTCGGGCGGGGGGGTGTTTGAGGGGGGGGGTGTTTGTGGGGGGGGGGGTAGGTTTGTGGGGTGTGTGGGGTTTGTGGGGGGTGGGGGGGGTGGTTTTGTGTGGCACCGGAGTGTTTCTGGAGTGTTGTGTTGCAAGGTATATGAATTAATTTGGTGCCGACAGGAAGGCTTTATTTTTCCGGTGAAGCAGTGTGTCGCATGAGGCTGAAGGTGAGTTGTGTTGTGTCCTGCGGTTTTCAGGTGCTTACACAATATATATAGAGAGTCTGTACCTGATTCCTTTTGGTGGTAGCAGCCGGTGAGGGTTTAAGTGCGTTCAGAGATGAGAGCTGTGAAGCGTCATCTCCCAGAGCAGTGAGAGTTAGGTGCGTTCCCAAAGCTCAGTGAGGGCTGGGAGAGTGAGGCAGTGGTGAGGTGTGCGGGGGCGGGCCAAGGGGGCCTTGAAACAGTGGTGTGAGTGTGTCAGGCCAATGAGAGGTGTGGGGGGAGGGCCAAGGGGGTGGTGTCAGTGTGTGAGGGGGTGGTGTTAGTGTGTGAGGGGGCGGGCCAAGGGGGTGGTGTGAGTGTGTGAGGCCAATGAGAGGTGTGTGGGGGCGGGCGGGGGCGGGTGGGGCAAGGGACCAATGATATTGCCGCTAGGGACAGGGAACACACCAGGGAAACATACATACATACAATGCTTTCAAAAATATATAGTAGATATGTATTCAGCACTCAATAGGTTAAGATGTTTTAAGGAATCTTGTGGTCAGTGTGAAACTAATAGAATACAATGTTATTGGTATCAGGGGCAACTTGAAACCAAGTTGTATGATGCCCATTTTAGTGATAAGACTTGTTTTTGTAAGTTCCTAATGTTCCTGAGATAAGGTACGTGATGGTAACCACAGAAAAACAAGTATGTAAACAAGTACGTCATTTAGTTGGCTGAGACAGTGATGTATATCTCTTCGATCCAAGGGTATAAAATGTAGCTGTCGCAGGATACGCCACTGCCTTCTCAGATACTCGCCACCTTGAATAGAAGTATTTTGTATGTTGTATCCTTGCTGAATTGCTGAGCTGATTGAAGAAATAAAGATTGCTGATTTGAACTGCAAACCTGATTCCCGATTATTACATTGCCGAAGTTTTTCTCACCGTTGACATCTCTTGACATCTCCAGTTGAG
Source organism: Ascaphus truei (assembly GCF_040206685.1). Classification (NCBI taxonomy): domain Eukaryota; kingdom Metazoa; phylum Chordata; class Amphibia; order Anura; family Ascaphidae; genus Ascaphus; species Ascaphus truei. The sequence continues at coordinate 32,330,873 of NC_134502.1, read as the reverse complement.
TTCCTCAAGACCCCACCATGATGTTCCAGGCAGTCTCATCCCTCCTCCTCCTCTCTCTCTTCTCAGTAGGACAAGGGAACCCTAAATATGACATCAGTGTCTCCAACGGTGGTGAATTGGGTGAATGGGGGCCAGTTGAAATGTGTCCCGATGGTTCCCATGCCAGAGGATTCTCTCTCAAGGTGAGATAAATATATACAGTAATAATAATATGATTTCTTGCATGGCAATGTATGTGCTTCTGTATATGGGATTTTGATGGCACAATATTTAAATTGCCCCGCAGAACTTACAATCTAACTTTGCAGGCGCAGTCAAATATTTTAACTTATGTCAGGACTACTTCAGAGGCCAGCTAATTACGGCAAAAATCTCCTTTATAACTGTGATTTATACTTTTTACTCTCAGTATTTAGAAGTAGCCGATACTCCCTCCCCACGTATTAGATAACCCCCTTTCATTGTCCATATTAGACACTATGGGGGCTGTGCACAAAGCAGTGATACAGTAAGTGTTTTTAAGTGAGATAAATGCCGTTATGGCGCAATTTATGGCGCAACTTTTTTATCAATGACGGTGTTTTGGTGATAAAAAGCCTTATAAGTGCGATACTGCAGTGTTATCACTGCTTTGTGAATCGCGCTGCACGCAATTTTGCACCATAAGGCATTTATCTCACTTAAAACCCCCTTACAGTATCACTGCTTTGTGCATAGACCCCCCTGTGTGATGGGGACGATGCACCCAATAGGTTGACCATTGACTGGCATAGTGTTAAATGATGCCCATATTATATGGGCATGATGTATCCACTGTGCCATTCAATTGTTTTATTGGCAGTTGTTATGCATTTAGTTAGCCATTTGATGTGATTCATTTTGCAATGTAAGGTGTTTTATTTTGGCCTGTTTTTTTATTCCTTCACAATTTCTTGCTATAGTGGTAAATAAATCCTGCCCGTATTATATGAGCATGATGTACCCATTGTACCAATGAATGGGTGAAGGGTAGTTGCCTGGGGAGGGTGGTTAGGCCTCCTTGGTGGGTAGGGGGGGTTATTTAAAAGTATTATTTTTTGGGGGGGTCACACAATTGGTACCACAGGCCATTGTGGACCCCCAGACACCCGAGGGGATCACCCGGGAACACCCACCGGCCTGTTGTATTAACGGTGTGCTGAAAAAAGGTAAACAATGCTTTCTGACTGTCTCCGTTTCGTTTTGGCGCGCTTTTAAAGTACGATTCACGTATCACTGCTTAGTAAACTGGCAAAAAACTGTGCGTTTGCCGATAAAGCGCTGTTATCACTGCTTAGTGAATCGCGCCGCAGGCAGTATCGGACTTAAAAGTCATTTATCGGACTTAAAAGCAGTTATCACTGCTTAGTGCATAGCCCCCTATATAAAGGAAATATTACAATCCTCTTTAAATCACTTTTTGCAAATTCACTTTTTAACCTCACTTTTCTCTCCCTCGCCCCTTTTCCCTATGAGAAATCTCCTTACATTCCCTAATATAAATCCTTTTACTCTCCCTATCAGTAATTACCATTGTTTTACCTATTTAGTTAATCCTTCCCCCCCCCCGTACTATCCCCCTGATAGAAATCCTTTTATCTCTCCCCCCTATTAGAAATCTCACTTATCCTCCCCTATCATAACCCCCCTTATTCCCTCTATTAATCATCCCACTTATTCTACCCTATAAAAAATCCTCTTTAGTCTCCCACTACGTTATATCCCCTTTATACGTCCCCTATTAGAATCCCCCTTACTCCCCCTATTAGAATCCCCTTACTCCCCTATTAGAATCCCCCTTACTCCCTGTGGCAGGACGGCCTGTAGCCGAGGTCAGGGAACAGTCCACACGTGTAGTTTCAGGATAATGAAAAATGTTCAATGGCTTTATTTCTCCACAGTAACATAACATGCGGGTACACGGTCCCTTTAACAAAATAAATCCTGCTCCACGTTGGGAGAAAAACTGACTAACACAGCAGACCTATCTAGCAGGCTGGCTGGCTAAACCATAACCAAACCTTCAGAGTCTTTTAAGCAGTCATGAAAACAAATGAAACAAATCTTACTTTAGCTGCAGTAAGTAGTCTGTTGTATCCTTCTGGCTAGCAGCACATCTATCAGTGTGCTCTTGTCTGAGAGAGCCAGCTACTGCTGGTAACAAGATCCTTTTCTACCTTTCTGGCTCTCAGGTGTCAGCTTACTTCCTGACTACCCAAGTTCCACCTGAGTTAACCCTTATGAGTGCTGGATGAAGCACTCAGACATATGTCTCCCAGGCGTAACTGATAGGAGTTGACTTCACTCTGTCACATACCTCCCCTGTTTGTGTGGCTAGTGTCCCACACGGCTGAAGCCCGACCCTCCACTCCTTCCCTTGACAAAAAGTCAGCATTTCCTTGGTCCTTTCCAGGTCTATGCTGAATATCAAACGAGAAGGGATGGAGGGCAATATATCACCTGGTCAACCTTGGATTTGTGTCCTTCATGGTGTTTAACCACTTCAAGGGCGCATGGTCAGTGACCAGGGTGAAGTGTACTCCGGCGACATAATGTCTCAAGGCCTCAATTGCCCATTTTACAGCGAGGCACTCCTTCTCAATAACGGAATACCTCACTCCCCTTGGGAACAGCTTCCAGCTGATGAACAGTATGGGGTGTTCAACACCATCAAATTTCTGAGACAGCACTGCTCCCAGTCCTACCTCTGAGGCATCCGTCTGGATGATGAAGGGCTCTTTAAAATCTGGGCTCCGAAGAGCGGGGCCCTCTGACAGGCACTTTTTTAGCATGTCAAAGGCGTCTTGGCACTCCCAAGACCATTTAACTTGGGTTGGGGCACTCTTTTTTGTCAGATCTGTTAGGGGTGCAGAAATTTCCAAAAAATTGGGGATAAACCGCCGGTAATACCCTGCTAACCCCAAAAGGGAGCGGACCTGTGTCTTTGTCTGTGGGGTGGGGACTTCCTTTATGACGGCCACCTTGCTAGCTAGTGGCCTTACTATCCCTTCCCCAACGGCATAGCCCAAGTACTTTGTAGTGGATTTACCCTGGGCACATTTTTTTGGATTTGCAGTGAGTCCTGCTTCTCTTAAGGACGTTAGGACTGCCCTTAACCTTTTTATATGAGACTGCCAGTGTCTGCTATAGATGACAATGTCATCCAAGTAGGCCGCGGCATATGCCCTATGGGGTCGTAGTACCTTGTCCATTAACCTTTGGAACGTGGCTGGAGCCCCATGTAACCCAAATGGCATAGTGACGAATTGGTATAAACCGAGAGGGGTGGCGAAGGCATTTTTGCATTTGGATTCTTCCGCTAGAGGTCTGCCAATATCCTTTCATGAGATCTAGGGTGGAGATATACTCTGCTTTACCAAGCGAATCAAGCAATTCATCCACCCTAGGCATTGGATATGCATCAAATCTGGATACAGCATTTACCTTTCGCAGATCTACGCAAAACCTCACCTTCCCATCTGGTTTAGGGACCAACATGATAGGGCTACACCATTCGCTGTGGGACTCCTCGATCACGCCCAATTCCAACATGTCTATTATCTCCCTCTCTACCAGGTCTTTTCGGCACTCTGGCAATCTATAGGGACGGGACCGTACTTTTACGCCAGGTTCTGTCTCAATCCTACGGGACACTAAATCAGTCTGCCCTGGCAGCTCAGAAAAAACATCTGAGAACTGGTCACATACATCAAGTAGGTCTGACCTTTATTCCGTTGTTAACTGCTCTCCGATGGGAACCTGATGGTCAGTGTACGTACTACCCTTTGGAAGCTTTGGACCCAAATCCGTCTCTCCTTCCCGAGGGTGAATGAACAGCGATCTCATCGTTTTCCAGGGTTTCAGGAGGTTCACGTGGTAGATTTGTTTACCCTTCCTGGACCCTGGTTGAGAGATCTCATAGTTCACCTCCCCGGTGCGGCGGAGGACTTGGAAAGGACCCTGCAACTTCGCAAGGAGTTTACTCTCTGATGTCGGTAGTAGTAGCATCACTTGGTCCCCAGGTTGGAAGACCCTCAAGTGAGCATTCTGGTTGTACTGCCTCTCTTGACGTTCTTGAGCAGATTTGAGGTTTTCCTTCGCAAACCGACCTATCATGTCTAGGCGGTTTCTAAGGTCTATGACATACTGAAGGTTATTCTTGGAGGGGGAGGGCTCCTACTCCCAGGATTCCTTCAGTAGGTCGAGAATACCCCGAGGTTGGCGTCCATATAGGAGCTGAAACGGGGAGAAGCCTGTGGATGATTGGGGAATTTCTCATACCGCAAACAAGAGGAAAGGGAGAAGTTCATCCCAAGCTCGCTTTTCAGTGTTCACAAACTTCCTAAGCATAGATTTTAAAGTACGGTTAAACCTCTCTACCAATCCATCAGTCTGAGGATGGTAGACCGAGGTCCGGACTGATTTTACCTCCAATAACTTCAGGACATCCTGCATTAACTTTGCCATGAAATTTGTTCCCTGGTCAGTTAACATTACTTGGGGAAGTCCTACCCTAGAAAACAGTTCTAACAGCCTGTGAGCAACCTGTTTAGCAGTGGCTGATCTCAGAGGGAAGGCCTCAGGATATCTGGTGGCATAATCAACAACAACGAGTATAAATTTATGTCCCTTCGCAGAGGGTTCTAAAGGTCCGACCAGATCTACCCCAATTCTCTCGAATGGGATGGCTACCAAGGGCAGAGGAACCAAGGGAGCCGGCTTTTGTCCTTTTTGGCTAGTTAACTGGCATTCAGGACATGTCTCACATAGTTTCATGATGTCACCATGTATGCCTGGCCAGTAAAACCGGGACGAGATGCGGTCCGTGGTCTTATCTCTGCCCAAATGACCACCCCATGGGAGATTATGGGCTAGGGTGAACACTGTTTTAATCAACCCTTTAGGGACTAGCATCTGTCGAATGACCTCCCCTGTTCGTGTAACCTTATTCACACGATATAGTATGTCATTCAACAGTTCAAAATGTGGATACACTTTTACACCTTGTTCATCTATTATCTTGTTGTTGACCTGTACCACCTTCTCATATTGTCTAGTCAGAGCTGGGTCCTCCCTCTGCCTCTGACGGAAGTCAGGAAGATCCAGGGCTGGCAACACTCCCGTATCTATCTGTTCCCCACCCTGGTCATCCCCGGCCATGACCTGCAGTCCTTTGGGCTGACTAATGTTACCAAAAGTCCCAGCCTTTCTTAACCAGTCCTCTTTTTCCGTACGTTTCTGTTTACGTGTCTTTGGGACATGGTGTCTACGGGGGAAAATCTCTGGGGAAAAAGGGAACAATTCTCCGGGCTTCTCCGGTACCAGAGAAGTAGGCTCTGTAGGAGAAGGGGCCAACAATGTTTCGAGGTAGGGCTAGTCTCGGCCAAGTAGAACAGGAGCAGGTAGCCAGGGAGCAACTCCCACTAGTAGGCTGGCCTCTTTATCCTGGATACGTAGTAGAACGTTCGCCGTCGGGTATCTCTTTGTAGCCCCATGGATACACTCAATATTCCAAGGAGAGTCATAAGATAGTCTATTGCTTGGAATTAGGCCCTCTAGGATCAGGGTTTTTCCAGAGCCCGAGTCCAGCATGGCGTTTACTTTTGTCCCCTCCAGAGTTGCTGGGACTAACCACGGATTGTGGTCCCCTCGGAGACAAGCTGTGGCAGTGGTTCTGCCATATGAACAGTCCATCTCCTCATCTCCTGAGTCCGCAAACTCGGTCGTCCGCGGAAGCTCTCGACGGGGCTCGTGTTTGGACCTCTCCGCTGTTGGATGGGGTCATCCCTTCTGGTTGGTGGGGTTATCCTCTCCACTGGGTGGGTGACAGGAGTCCAGGTTCTCGGGGAATACTGTGGGTGGCGGCCTCCCTTGAGTGATCCAGTGGCCTCGGACCCAGGATGGGCGTCTCTGCCGGAGTTTGTACCAGGAACCATCTGAGATGGGAAAGGGTCTTCTGATCAGGTTGACTGGATCTCCCGAGCTGGCGGGTTGTAGACCCCTCGATTGTCTGCTCTCCTGCCTCTAGCATCACCGGAAGCAACTGGTGTTTGCACCGGCCGTTCCCAGCTATCCTGTTGGGTGTCGTCGCCCAGGAAGTTTTCCACCAAGCAGACCGCTGAATCCAGGGAAAATGCAGCGTGTCTTTTTACCCAGGAGCGGGAGGAGGGGGGCAGTATCTGTATGAACTGCTCAAGCACAAACTGTTTAAGGATCTCTGCCTTGTCACGTTTTTCCGATTGTATCCACCTGGTACATAAGTCTACTAAGCGGTGGGCTACGACCCGGGGTCTGTCTCTGTTTGTATATTTGACTGTCCGGAACCGCTGTTGGTAGGTCTCTGGAGTGAGGCCTAGGCGATCCAGAATAGCAGCCTTTAGTTGCTGATAGTCCATGGCCTCGTCTGCTGGAAGAGCCTGGTAGGCTGCCTGAGCTTCCCCTATGAGGAGTGGAGCAAGAGTCGTTACCCAGCGATCAACTGTCCAGCCATGGGCCGTGGCTACCCTTTCAAAAGTGAGGAGAAATGCCTCTGGGTCTTCGTTTGGCTTCATTTAAACAGCATCACTGGTGGGTTATTTGGAATCCCTGGTCTGCCTGGGGTTGGGCCTTCGACCAGCAGTTGGAGTAGCTTTTCCTCTCGCCGGGGCTGTTGCTCATCTTGCTGGGCTTGTCGCTCAGCTTGTTGGGCTTGATGTTCTGCTTGCTTGGCCTGCCATTGTATTTGCTGGGCCTGTTGCTCAGCTTGTTTCTCTGCTAGCTAGAGCTGTTGCTCAAGGAACTGAGAAAAAAAAAATTCCATTTTTTTTTTTCTGTGTGGCCCTTCAGATACAGGGGTTGTCCGTCATCTCAGTTCTGACACCACTTGTGGCAGGGCGGCCTGTAGCCGAGGTCAGGGAACAGTCCACACGTGTAGTTTCAGGATAATGAAAAATGTTCAATGGCTTTATTTCTCCACAGTAACATAACATGCGGGTACACTGTCCCTTTAACAAAATAAATCCTGCTCCATGATGGGAGAAAAACTGACTAACACAGCAGACCTATCTAGCAGGCTGGCTGGCTAAACCATAACCAAACCTTCAGAGTCTTTTAAGCAGTCATGAAAACAAATGAAACAAATCTTACTTTAGCTGCAGTAAGTAGTCTGTTGTATTCTTCTGGCTAGCAGCACATCTATCCACGTGCTCTTGTCTGAGAGAGCCAGCTACTGCTGGTAACAAGATCCTTTTCTACCTTTCTGGCTCTCAGGTGTCAGCTTACTTCCTGACTACCCAAGTTCCACCTGAGTTAACCCTTATGAGTGCTGGATGAAGCACTCAGACATATGTCTCCCAGGCGTAACTGATAGGAGTTGACTTCACTCTGTCACACTCCCCCTATTAGAATCCCCCTTACTCCCCTATTAGATATCCCCCTTACTCCCCCTATTAGATATTCCCCTTACTCCCCCTATTAGAATCCCCCTTACTCCCCTATTAGAATCTCCCTTACTCACCTATTAGAATTCCTTTTACTCCCCTATTAGAATACCCTTACTCTCCCTATTAGAATCCCCTTACTCCCCTATTAGAATCCCCTTACTCTCCCTATTAGAATCTCCCTTACTCCCCTATTAGAATTCCTTTTACTCCCCCTATTAGAATCCCCCTTACTCCCCGTATTAGAATCCCCCTTATTCCCCCTATTAGAATCCCCCATACTCCCCCTATTAGAAATCCCCTTACTCCCCCTATTAGAAATCCCCTTTGCTTTCCCATTATCCCCTAAATCCCAAACCTCACTATAACACCCCACAGTTGGTCCGAGTTTCTGGCCCAGATTTGGGGTGCAGATATCTCAATTATTGACATCCGATGTCCCATACCAGGGCCTGTAAGTCGGGAAGAAGCGGGTCCCTGAGTCAGAAATCAAAGCAGCCTAAGAATTGCCCCATTACTCCGTTCTGCCCCCACTGCTGCCTTCTTACCCAATTTAGGTCTGTACCCTAATAAGAAGTGTTACCTGTAACCCCATAAAGTGCCCCTCGTTCTAATATCCCACAATTAGGATTAATCTGAGAAGCAACATAGGTAAATTATATGGTCAGGTCAGTGACGTGTTTAATGGGTTAAATGGTCAGTCCCACATAGGGGCAAAGTGACCTAATGACAGAGGGTGAGAGGGGGAGAGTGGGGATGAAAGTGGGAGGGTGGGGATGAGAGGGGGAGGGTGGGGATAAGAGGGGGAGGGTGGGGATGAAAGGGGGAGGGTGGGGATGAGAGGGGGAGGGTGGGGATGAGAGAGGGAGGGTGGGGATGAGAGAGGGAGGGTGGGGGTGAGAGAGGGAGGGTGGGGGTGAGAGGGGAGGGTGGGGGTGAGAGGGGGAGGGTGGGGGTGAGAGGGGGAGGGTGGGGATGAGAGCGGAGTGTGGGAATGAGAAGGGGAGGCTCTTTCAAATTTTAGTTACGCCGCTGGCCCCTATTAGAATTTCAGTGGTTAAAGGGTCAGTCCCACCTAGGAGCATATTGACCTAATGACAGGGACGTGTTTAATGGTTTAAAGGGTCAGTCCCACGTGGGAGCAAAGTGACCTAATGACAGGGACGTGTTTAATGGTTTAAAGGGTCAGTCCCACGTAGGAGCAAAGTGACCTAATGACAGGGATGTGTTTAATGGGTTAAAGGGTCAGTCCCACCTAGGAGCAAAGTGACCTAATGACCGGGACGTGTGTAATGGGTTAAAGGGTCAGAGCCACGTAGGAGCAAAGTGACCTAATGACAGGGACGCGTTTAATGGGTTAAAGGGTCAGTCCTATCTAGGAGCAAAGTGACCTAATGACAGGGACGTGTTTAATGGGTTAAAGGGTCAGTCCCACGTAGGGGCAAAGTGACCTAATGACAAGGACGTGTTTAATGGGTTAAAGGGTCAGTCCCACGTAGGGGCAAAGTGACCTAATAACAGGGATTAATGGGTTAAAGGGTCAGTCCCATGTAGGGGCAAAGTGACTTAATGACAAGGACGTGTTTAATGGGTTAAAGGGTCAGTCCCACCTAGGAGCAAAGTGACCTAATGACTGGGATGTGTATAATGGGTTAAAGGGTCAGTCCCACCTAGGAGCAAAGTGACCTAATGACAGGGATGTGTTTAATGGTTTAGTGGGTCAGTCCCACGTAGGGGCAAAGTGACCTAATGACAGGGACATGTTTAATGGGTTAAAGGGTCAGTCCCACGTAGGGGCAAAGTGACCTAATGACTAGGACGTGTTTAATCGGTTAAAGGGTCAGTCCCACGTAGGGGCAAAATGACCTAATAACAGGGATTAATGGGTTAAAGGGTCAGTCCCATGTAGGGGCAAAGTGACCTAATGACCGGGACGTGTTTAATGGCTTAAAGGGTCAGTCCCACGTAGGGGCAAAGTGACCTAATGACAGGGACGTGTTTAATGGGTTAAAGGGTCAGTCCAACGTAGGAGCAAAGTGACATAATGACAGGGACGTGTTTAATGGGTTAGAGGGTCAGTCCCACTTAGGGGCAAAGTGACCTAATAACAGGGATTAATGGGTTAAAGGGTCAGTCCCATGTAGGGGCAAAGTGACCTAATGACCGGGACGTGTTTAAAGGGTTAAAGGGTCAGTCCCACGTAGGAGCAAAGTGACATAATGACAGGGACGTGTTTAATGGGTTAAAGGGTCAGTCCCACGTAGGGGCAAAGTGACCTAATGACAGGGACGTGTTTAATGGGTTAAAGGGTCAGTCCCACGTAGGAGCAAAGTGACATAATGACAGGGACGTGTTTAATGGGTTAGAGGGTCAGTCCCACTTAGGGGCAAAGTGACCTAATGACAGGGACGTGTTTAATTGGTTAGAGGGTCAGTCCGACTTAGGTACAAAGTGACCTAATGACAGGGACTTGTTTAATGGGTTAAAGGGTCAGTCCCACGTAGGGGCAACGTGACCTAATGACAGGGACGTGTTTAATGGGTTAAAGGGTCAGTCCCACGTAGGGGCAAAGTGACCTAATGACAGGGACGTGTTTATTGGATTGAGGGGTTATGAGTAGTTATATATGAGATGGATACATTGTAACTGATCTTCCTGATACAGGTGGAAAAATTCCAGTTGTTTGGTGATGATACGTCTCTGAGCGGGATACAGCTGCACTGTGTTAGCAGCAACAACAATGGGGAATATTCAATCCAGTCTACTGAAGGAGCGTAAGTCATTCACAGGACATGCACAGCCACACAGGTCTCTTCTTCACATGTACATAGCTTTCCTAACCTCACAGGTCTCTTCTTCACATGTACAGAGCTTTCCTAACCTCACAGGTTTCTTCTTCATATGTACAGAGCTTTCCTAACCTCACAGGTCTCTTCTTCATATGTACAGAGCTTTCCTAACCTCACATGTCTCTTCTTCACATTTAGAGAGCTTTCCAACCTCCTAGGTCTCTTCTTTACATGTACAGAGCTCACCAAACCTCACAGGTCTCTTCTTCACATGTGCAGAGTTTGCCAAGCATATATTACGATGACAGGATTTTGGGGTGTATAAGGAGGGGTGTATAAGGGAGTTCCGAGGGCAGCAAAATGTTGGGGTGTATAGGGAGGGAAATGAAGGCAGCTGGGAGGATAGCAAGGTATTCGAATATATAGAGAGGTGTATCACCAGGAGATTAAGGGAGGGGGTGATACCACTTTACAGATTAAAAATCCCCTTTCCTCTCACCCTATTAGAGATCCCCTTTCCTCTCACCCTATTAGAGATCCCCTTTACTACCCTGAAGGACGTAGGACAGGGGCGATGCCACTATATAGATAATTGGTCAGATCTCCCCTAAAATCCTGTGCCCCGTCCTACAGGTTAGGTCTCCTCTGCAAAAGCACCTAGGAAGTTTCCTCTTCACCACTAACCACGTCCTCCTTCTTCTCTCTCAGGTGGGGCTCATGGACCTCCCCTGTGTGGTGTCCCAACGGCAACCTCATCGCCTTCCGCTTGAGAGTAAGTCCACCTCAGGGGGACGGTGACGACACTGCCGCCAACAACATCATATTTATGTGCTCAGACAAAACGATACTAGAGGGATCTGGACAATCGTGGGGGACATACGGAGGGTGGAGCCAGTCCTGCAAAATAGGGATCTGTGGCATCAGAACCAGGGTGGAGGAGTACCAAGGAAAAGGAGATGACACGGCCCTCAATGATGTCAAGTTCACCTGCTGTAAAAACCCTTCTTTCTTCTCAACTTCCCCATGAAGGGTCTATATTCAATCGGGAAGGTCTTCGGGGGGTGGGGGGAAGGGTTAAGCCAGCGACGTCTCTAAATATATCTGGTGGAGATGGTTGGAGATGCAGATCTTTTAGGGCCCAAATTAGTGGGACGTTCGTATTGTTCAATATGTAATTTTGAAATAAAATTGAATTTTAATGTAAAATAAAATGGAAGTATTCATTGTGACTATTTGTATCCATTTAACGCATATTTGCTCCATATAACTCCTCCTATTACCCCATATAACCTCTCCCTATATCTCCTCCTTTTACTCTTATAACCACTCCCTATATCTCCTCCTATTAACCATATAACCGCTCCCTATAACTACTTCTTATGTTCCACATTACTGCTTCTTAAACTCCTTCTATTACCCCATATACCCGCTCCCTATAACTCCTCCTATTACCCCATATAACCTCTCCCTATAACTCCTCCTATTTCCACATATAACTACTCCCTATAACTCCTCCTATTGCTCCATATAAATGCTCCCAATATCTCCTCCTATTACCCCATATAACCGCTCCCTATAACTCCTCCTATTACCCCACTTAACCTCTCCCTATAACTCCTCCTATTACCCCACTTAACCTCTCCCTATAACTCCTATTACTCTATATAACCACATATGAAAGAAAGTCATCTCCACCTCTCAGTTACTCCGTAGACCAGTCAGCAGCATGTTGCAGTATTCGGGATATAATCAGCGCGTGAGTATGAATTTGATGGATTATCCCATGAGGATGGGACGTATTTTAGCAATATCGCAGAGGGGTAAATAACATGATCTGGAGGGGTGCTGAATGTGCAGGGGAATGAGAGGGGAGGGGCACGTATGACACCCAGGCCTCTAGCTTGGGGTATCGGGGTCATTGTGGAATCATCTGTTCCATGCGAGGAATCCGGTGTCGGTGTAGAGTAAGACGGAGGGGAGATGATGAGGTCCGTTTTTAACATGTTAAGCTTAAGATAGCAATTAGACATCCACGCGGAGATAACAGAGAGACAGATAGGGATATGAGACAGCAGAGAAGGGGAGCGGTCAGCAGAGGAGAGGTAGATGTGGGTGTCCTCTGCATAGAGGTGGTAGGAAAACCCAATGACTGTGTTAGTTTGCCAAGGAAAGAGGTGTAAGTGGAGAAGAGTAGAGGTCCTAGGGCAGAGTCCTGGGGTACACCGGCTGTGGGTGGGAGTGAGGAGGAGGGGGTGCCAGCACCGGAAACACTGAACGTGCGGTGAGATGGGGAAGATATAAACCAGGAGAGGGCAGACTAATGGAGGTCAATAAAATGGAGAGTGTGCAGAAGTGGGGTCGGTGGGGGGGGAGGGGAGGGTGTGTGTGTGTGTGTGTATGTATTGTGATGCCGTCATTGCCCTCTAAGGGCTAGAATGGGGCAGTTGTGGGACTTTACAGCTCTCATAGAGTTAATCATTCTGGAAAGGTCTGTTCAGCTGTGAGTTAATGAGCTAATTAGCCTAGCCTGTATAGTCAGGAAGTGATACAGAGATTCCCCCCCCCCTCCCATGCAGCCAGACACACCCTGTTGAGAGTTAGGCCTCGGGCATGGTCCGTGCTTATGCGCTGACCCGTGCTGCGTCGCGCTGCTACTCGGCACTGAGCCCCTGCAGCCGCAATGAGAGCGGCTTTAGCAGGGGCTCGCGCACGCTTCCGCAAGCGTGCATAAGTCTTAGCAAAATTTTAAATTCAAGCGCTCAAGGGAGCGCAGTGCCGGTCATGTGAGCGGTTCGGCCAGTGAGGGCGAACCAGCTCCGTGACGTCACAGCCCACCCCCCCCGACACGCACCTTGACGGACCAAGGCCAGGAAAAGCTTTCCCTCGGCCTCCGCGCGCCTCCGCACGGCTGCAGTCCTATGGACGCAGCCTTAGAAGGACCTCTGATGGGAAATGCCACAGTAAACCGTCTCCCCGTGCAAAGGCCAAGTCCAACCCTTGGCATCAGGAGATCTCCACTTCACCCCTTTCTCCCTTAACCCCACGATCCCTTAACCCCACCTCTATCCCTTAACCCCATGAGATTTCAGGAGATACCGTGTATGTAAGTGTCACGGTAGACCAGTTATTGCCACATTTATACCTGGATCCTTTGATAAAAACAAAAAACGTGAAATCAAATACATTGTAATTTATTCACCTAAAGAACACACACACAGCGTAATTACAGAATAACACGAATAAACAGTTACTGGGATGGGGTAAAACGAAATAAACCGTCCACGGAACGAAATGCTCAGAAATCACATCTCTAGGCACCCATCACCAGACGTGGAGATGATGCACAAAAGGAGCCGGGTAATAGTCCTTGCCTAGGAGGCGCTAGCGGCAACCCCTGTTTCTCCGCCAAAATTAAACTTTTCGGTCCCCCAATGTAGGATTAGTTAGCAAATCCTTAGTCCTTACGAATGCTGGAAGCTGGATCCAGATCTTGGTTACGGTGTGAAAGTCTTCGTACGGGTGCTGTATCTGCTTACAAGATGGGACTTCTTTACAAGGTGGAATTCAGGTGGTGTACACGAGAAGAAGACTAACCCAGTAAGGAGTACTCGGCTAACCGTCTGGTCAGACAAAGTAAAAATCTGTAAGGGGAACCTGTATCAGGTATACATTAATGTGTGTTAACCAGGTGGGATGTGGTAAAGCATACGGTGGTGTGTTAACCGGCTTCAATAGGGGATCTATAGGTGAGGTGTCAGATCAGTCAGCTGTAAGGGACAGTTAGGTGGGACTTCCAGTTGTGCGTGTACAGGACCAGAACATGATGTGGTGTTTGTTGGTCACTGAAGCCACTGTACCATGCTGGCTGAGCACAGCAATCCCGAATGTGACTGGCTGGTGCAGGGGGTCGGGGGTCAGTGTGAGAGGGGAACTGTAATAACACCGGCACCGTCTGCTGCTCCCGATCCGGTGCCCTACAGTAACCTGGTCTTGTGTACTCCATGAGGTATAGAAGTTCTTATCTGAGAATATTAATACCACTCTGCTCGATTTGGGTTACTCACCTGAAACAGGGGTCCACAGAATGAGACTGCGTTATAACCGGTATCGCGTTATAAAATGTTGCCACGCGAGGACTTACCGGCATCTACATCTCTCTCCTCTCTGCAGCTGTCAGCGCTCTCCTCTCTGCTTCATATGGCTGTGTCCACGTGCCGCACTTACGTAGACTTTCGAGCGCAGAGGAGGTTTTTTTTTTTAAAACATACAATTCAATGCTTTATTGCAAACGGACACATACACCCATGTGGGAATTGAACATTAACACATTTTATATAATACACATGCAGGAATCGAACCCAGGAGCTTTCATATACTAGTACCAATTCTCTACCTCTACACAACAGGCTTGGTGTGGCAAAACAGACTCTATAAATATACTTAACCTCTAGAGCACATTGCAATGCAATGGACTGCACTGTAGCGTCGAGGTAGAGAATTGGTACTAACATCCTGGGTTCGATTCCTGTATGATATGGTATAATTTCTAAAATAAAAAATAAATAAAATGATAATTTATAAATTATACATAAAAATAAAATAATTATTATTTTATAATTTTTAAATGAAAAATGGTTTTCAGGCAAAAGGTGACACAGTTTGCTCATTTGCATGCTATTTCCCAGAATCCCTTGCTGCAGTGGAAGCACTGTACACTAGGTGATAATGGTGAAAGGCAGGGTTGCAGACCTTTATAAGACGTGAATGTACTCACAAGTGATCTTTTTATTTGCTATATGCTATATGGTGGAGGTTTCTTGTTGCCTTTTTCACCCACCATAAATTAAAATGTTGATATATATATATATATACTAGCTGAGAGACCCGGCGTTGCCCGGGATGTGAACCGCGAATAAGTATGTGTAAATGTTGTATTGTAAACTGTTAATGTCATGTGAATGTTATGACAGTCACAGACACTTACACACACTTACACACACTCACACACACTCACACACTTTCACACACTTTCACACACTTTCACACAGTCACAGACACTTACACAGACTTACACACACACTCTCACACTCTCACACACTCACAGACACTGTCACACACTCACAGACACTTACACAGTTACACACACTCACACACAGTCACAGACACTTACACACACTTACACACACTTACACACAGTCACAGACACTTACACAGACTTACACACACACTCTCACACTCTCACACACTCACAGACACTGTGACACACTCACAGAGACTTACACAGTTACACACACTCACACACAGTCACAGACACTTACACACAGTTTCACACAGTCACAGACACTTACACACACTTTCACACACTCACAGACACTTACACACACTTACACACACTCACAGACACTCACACACACTCTCACACACTTACACACACAAGCACCAACACCCGCTCCCACCCCCCTCCTCCTGCGCAGGCAGCGGGGACAACGGTGGGGAGAAGGGGAAGTGGAGACCGGAGGGGCATCCCCCTCCCATCTCCTGTCCCGCGGGCTGTCACGCGGTGACAGGGGGAAGCCGGGACCAGAGGGGCATCCCCCCTCCCATCTCCTGTCCCGCGGCCTGTCACGCGGTGACAGGGGGGAGCCGGGAGCGGAGGGGCATCCCCCCTCCCATATCCTGTCCCGCGGGCTGTCACGCGGTGACAGGGGGAAGCCGGGACCGGAGGGGCATCCCCCCTCCCATCTCCTGTCCCGCGGCCTGTCACGCAGTGACAGGGGGGAGCCGGGCCCGGAGGGGCATCCCCCCTCCCATCTCCTGTCCCGCGGGCTGTCACACGGTGACAGGGGGAAGCCGGGACCGGAGGGGCGTCTCCCCTCCCATCTCCTGTCCCGCGGGCTGTCACACGGTGACAGGGGGAAGCCGGGACCGGAGGGGCATCCCCCCTCCCATCTTACGTCCCGTGGGCTGTCACACGGTGACAGGGGGAAGCCGGGACCGGAGGGGCATTGGTTTGTATGGCACCGGAGTGTTTTTGGAGTGTTGTGTTGCAAGGTATATGAATTAATTTGGTGCCGACAGGAAGGCTTTATCTTTCCGGTGAAGCAGTGTGTCGCATGAGGCTGAAGGTGAGTTGTGTTGTGTCCTGCGGTTTTCAGGTGCTTACACAATATATATAGAGAGTCTGTACCTGATTCCTTTTGGTGGTAGCAGCCGGTGAGGGTTTAAGTGCGTTCAGAGATGAGAGCTGTGAAGCATCGTCTCCCAGAGCAGTGAGAGTTAGGTGCGTTCCCAAAGCTCAGTGAGGGCTGGGAGAGTGAGGCAGTGGTGAGGTGTGCGGGGGCGGGCCAAGGGGGCCTTGAAACAGTGGTGTGAGTGTGTCAGGCCAATGAGAGGTGTGGGGGGCGGGCAAAGGGGGTGGTGTCAGTGTGTGAGGGGGTGGTGTTAGTGTGTGAGGGGGCGGGCCAAGGGGGTGGTGTGAGTGTGTGAGGCCAATGAAAGGCGGGGGCGGGCGGGGCAAGGGACCAATGAGATTGCCGCTAGGGACAGGGAACACACCAGGGAAACATACATACATACATACATACATACAATGCTTTCAAAAATATATAGTAGATATGTATTCAGCACTCAATAGGTTAAGATGTTTTAAGGAATCTTGTGGTCAGTGTGAAACTAATAGAATGCAATGTTATTGGTATCAGGGGCAACTTGAAACCAAGTTGTATGATGCCCATTTTAGTGATAAGACTTGTTTTTGTAAGTTCCTAATGTTCCTGAGATAAGGTACTTGATGGTAACAACAGAAAAACAAGTATGTAAACAAGTAGGTTATTTAGTTGGCTGAGACAGTGATGTATATCTCTTCGATTCAATGGTATAAAATGTAGCTGTCGCAGGATACGCCACTGCCTTCTCAGATACTCGCCACCTTGAATAGAAGTATTTTGTATGTTGTATCCTTGCTGAATCGCTGAGCTGATTGAAGAAATAAAGATTGCTGATTTGAACTGCAAACCTGATTCCCGATTATTACATTGCCGAAGTTTTTCTCACCGTTGACATCTCTTGACATCTCCAGTTGAGTTTCTCAAGAACCCACCATGATGTTCCAGGTTGTCTCATCCCTCCTCCTCCTCTCTCTCTTCTCAGTAGGACAAGGGAACTCTAAAAATGTCATCAGTGTCTCCAACGGAGGTAAATTGGGTGACTGGGGGCCAGTTGAAATGTGTCCCGTCGGTTCCCGTGCCAGAGGATTCTCTGTCAAGGTGAGATAAATATATACAGTAATAATAATATGATTTCTTGCATGGCAATGTATGTGCTTCTGTATATGACTGCCCCACACCTCTGGAATGCCCTTCCCCTCAGTACCCGACTAGCACCCTCTCTATCCACCTTTAAGACCCACCTTAAGACACACTTGCTTAAAGAAGCATATGAATAGCACTGTGGATATTCTGAACACGATACATAAAGCTTGGCCCCTGCAGACGCACTTACCAGAACTCCCTCCTACTGTCTCTGTACGTTCTCCCTACCTACCAATTAGAGTGTAAGCTCCTCGGAGCAGGGAAACCTCTTCCGAAATGTTACTTTTATGGCTAAAGCACTTATTCCCATGATCTGTTATTTATATTATCTGTTATTTATTTGATTACCACACGTATTACTACTGTGAAGCGCTATGTACATTAATGGCGCTATATAAATAAAGACATACAATACAATACAGTATGGAATTTTGATGGCACAATGTATAAATTGCCCCGCAGAACTTACAATCTAACTTTGCAGGCGCAGTCAAATATTTTAACTTATGCCAGGACTACTTCAGAGGCCAGCTAATTACGGCAAAAATCTCCTTTATAACTGTGATTTATACTTTTTACTCTCTGTATTTAGAAGTAGCCGATACTCCCTCCCCTCGTATTAGATAACCCCCTTTCATTGTCCATATTAGACACCATGGGGGCTGTGCACAAAGCAGTGATACAGTAAGTGTTTTTTTTTTTTTTTTAACTTTTTTTTCCCTTTTATTGGAGACAGATAGAAGTTGGTACATACAGGGGTTAGAATCGATATAGTACTTAACATTTTTGGAATAGTAAAAGTTGATTGTAGAACGCATTAACAGTCTCAATAAAACGTTTTCTCACTTAGTAATAAGAAAAGGCGGGAAGGGGGAGACTCAGGATAGGGAGGACAGTTGGGAACGACATAAGATGGAGGGGGGGGTTAAACTGGGGAAAGAGGGAGGGGGCAGGGGGGAGGGGGTGGTGGGGAGGGCAGTGCAGGGATACTCCTCTCTCGTCTTCAGTGTTAGGGGTGGGGAGAACGGGCAGACTCTTCCCACTCTGGTTGATTATTTTGACAGGGAGTTATTCCTTTTTGCGGGGCCTAATCTGGGGGGGGGGGGGGGGGAGTTCCGGAACTTATCCAGGGCTCCCAGGTATTGTAAAATTGTGGCATTTTCTGTTTGAGCATTGCTGTTAATTTTTCCATATTCATAATTACGTTTATTCTATTTATTACTGCCCTTCTTGAGGGTGCTTTCACCTGTTTCCAGGATGCTGCCACTGAGCATCTTGCTGCTGTGAGTATAGCAGACATCAGCCTGGTCGCGGGGGTTGGGATGTCTTCTATTGGACTGCCCAGCACGTATGTCAGAGTGTCCAGCGGGACCTCTAGGCCCAGGGTCTCGTCCAGCAATCTCTTGACTCTGGTCCAGAATTTCTGGATCTCAGGACATGTCCACCAAATGTGGGCCATGTCTCCCTTTTGTCCACATCCTCTCCAGCACATGTCCGAAGCGCCGGGGAAGATCTGGCTCAATCTACTCGGGGTCAGGTACCAGTGAAATAGTATTTTATATATGTTTTCTTTTGTTACCGAGCAAATTGAGGTTTTGGGGGCTGCCTCCCAGATGTCCTCCCAGTCTTCGAGTTCTAATGATATGCCCAGGTCTATACAGCATTTTTGCATATAAGCATGTGTGGGCGAGGGAAGGGAGTTTTCGATTATACTGTAAATTGATGTGATTAGTCCTTTTTGGTATTCTCTCACTTGGCAGAGGGACTCAAATTTGGTTAGGGGGGGGGGATTTTGAGGACTGGTATAGAGCTCTGAGGAAATGTATTACCTGTAAGAATGCAAAAATTGGGAAATTTGGGGCCGTTAGTTTGTTTTTGAGCTCCTGGAAGGACAGAGCTTCGTTATTCTCTAGCAGATCCGCTACCGTGTTAATATGAAGGTCTTGAAATAGACCGATTTGGGCTTGGGCGCACCCCGGAGGGAATTCAGGGTTCCCAAGTATGGGGGTGAGTTGGGAGGGGGCTGAAGTTAGGCCATATTTCCCTCTGTTTTTGGACCAAATAGACCACGTGCATTTCATTGCTCCCAGTTCAAGTTTCTGGGGAAGTTTTTCTTTATATTCTGGGGACCATAACATTACTGGGAGAGGGACAGGGGATACATAGTTAGCTTCCATTTCCAACCAGCAGGCTGTGTTCGGGGGGGTTATTCCAAACCACTGCCTGTCTGAGCTGGGCCGCGTGATAATATCTGACCACATCTGGTACTCCCAGTCCGCCTCTCGTCTTTGCTGCCGTAAGCACCGACCTCGGGACTCTGGGTTTTCTCTGCTTCCATATAAACTGCATTATCTGCTTTTGTATGTTTCTCAACTCGGCTAGTGGTATTGGGATTGGGAGAGTTTGGAAGTAGTATAACAGGCGGGGAAGAATATTCATTTTGGCGGAGACGATTCTGCCGAACCAGGAGATCTGGTATGTATTCCAAGTCTCAAGGTCTCTTTTAATTTGACTAAGTAGGGGGGGATAGTTAGTTTTATATAGCATGGAATACATTTTAGTAATTTTTATCCCTAGGTATTTTATATGGGACGAGTTCCATCTATATTTGTAGTTTGATTGGAGGAGTTTCCATGCATTTTCAGGGAGAGATATATTCAGGGCCTCTGACTTGTCCCTGTTTATCTTATAGTCCGAGGACTGACTAAATTGATCTAGTAGTTTGTGTAGGTTGGGAAGGGAGATATGTGGGTTAGTTAGGGTCAGAATGACGTCGTCCGCGAAAAGGGATATTTTGTAATTTGTGTCCGCTATGGATATACCTGAGATATTCGGGTCTGCTCTAACTTGGGCTGCCAGGGGTTCAATTGAAATTGCGAAGAGCAAAGGGGATAGGGGGCAACCCTGTCTGGTTCCATTTCTAATATGGATCGTACTGGATTGTCCTCCTGGTAGTTTCAAGTATGCTGTGGGATTCTGGTAAAGTGCTCGAATCCCCTCTAAGAATGGGCCTGAGAAGCCGAATTTGATCAGAGTTTTATCTAGGAAGGTCCATTTGATACGATCAAATGCCTTCTCAGCGTCTAGACTTAGGATCATAGCTTGGAGTTTATTGAGATGCACGTGGTCGATGATATTAATAATTTTGCGGGTGTTGTCAGAGGCCTGTCTTCCTGACACAAATCCCACTTGGTCTATATGAATTAGTCGGGGGAGAATAGGGTTTAACCGGTTTGCTAGGATCTTGCTAAAGAGTTTTAGGTCTGTATTAAGCAGGGAGATTGGTCTGTAGTTACCGCATTGTAGCGGGTCCCTTCCTTCCTTGTGAATGATGGCTAGGTTGGCCGCTGAAATTGTGCCTGGGATCGGGGCTCCTTCAAGGAAGGAGTTAAACATATCAAGTAGAAAGGGGGATAGCGGCACTTTAAATTTTTTATAATAGGCGTTTGAGAAGCCGTCTGGACCAGGGGTCTTGGCTATCTTAAGGGTGCTTATGGCTTGCGCCAGTTCCTCCTGGGTGATTTTACCATTTAGGGCTTTGAGTTCCTCATCCATGAGAGAAGGTAGTTTACATTTCGCCAGAAATTGCGAGATAAAGTCTACATCTGTTGGATCTTGGTTAGGGGGGTGGAGGTTGTAGAATTCCGTGCAATATTTTGCAAATTCTTGGGCAATTTCCTTTTCAATATAGGTGGTGTGGCCTCCTTTAGTATGGATTTTGGTAATTTGGGCCCTTGTTTTTATGCCCCGAAGTTTTGATGCCAGAAGTTTATCGGCCTTATTGCCTTTATCATAAAACTTCTGGTTGGACCATTTAAGCTTTCTTTCCACCTCTTCCAATTGGGACAATTTTAGCTCGGTCCTTGTCTTATCAAGTATCCTGAGTAGTTTCTTGGAAGGGGACTTTTTATGTTGTTGTTCCAGATTTATTATTTTCTCAGTTAGCGCCTTTTGCGTTTTTAATTTGATTTTCTTTTTATACGATGCCAAAGATATTAGGTCGCCTCTGATTTGTGCTTTGTGGGCTTCCCACAGTGTAGACGCTGAGGAAACTGACCCTTTGTTCAGTTTAAAGAATATAGCTAGTTTGTGCCGAATCGTATCTACAGTTTGGAGGTCGTTTAGTAGCGAATCGTTGAGTTTCCAATTATAAGAGGTGTTCTTCACAAACGGAAGGGATAGGGTCAAATCTATCGGGGCATGGTCAGACCACGTTATCGGCCCTATATTGGAATGGGAGGCCGCCTGGAGGACATTTGTGGAACCTATGAAATAGTTGATCCGCGAGTAAGATTGATGTGGGGCCGAGAAGAACGTATAGTCCCTCTGGCCTATGTGCTGAGCCCTACAAATATCCGTAAGGGAGAAAATCTTAAAGATCTCTCTAAATCTTGTCGCTTTTTGCTGGGCCTGAGCTGTGTGCTGGGTGGACGGCAAGGAGGTTCTGTCCTGCTCCGGTGATAGGACCATGTTGAAGTCCCTGACTATAAGTAATGAGGCCAGTGCGGGCTGATCCAGGGAGTCCAGGAGATCCTGAATAAATTGTACCGGGTTTTCGTTTGGTGCATATATGTTTATTATGGAGATAGGGTTTCCAGATAGAGAACCTTGTAAGTGCAGATACCTCCCCTCTGGGTCTCGGGTTATATTGGTAAGGGCAAATGTGACACTATTCTTTATTAAGATGGCTACTCCTCTTCTTTTAACTGGGGAGGAGGCGTAAAAGGCCTGGGGAAAGGTCTGTTTGAATGTGTTTGGTGGATCATTAGTGTTGAAATGGGTCTCTTGTAAGCAGATAATGTCGCTCTGGAGTTTTTTGAGTTCTTGGAGCGCTAACCTACGTTTTTTAGTTGAGTTAAGACCCTTTACATTGAGGGACGTGATTTTAATTGTTGACATTATGGGGGGGGGGTGTTTCCAGGTGTACAAAGCCTGGGCCCCGTTTTTATCCCAAGACGGGGGTTGGTGTGCTTATTACTGGGAGGGGGGTTGGTGAATTCGCCACCTGTTTCGTGGGTCCTTTTGATGGGGAGAGTTCGGGGGGAGGGGGGGGAGGGCGGGAGCTTGGGAGTATAAGTCTTTTCCCTATACACCGCCATTGTTCGTGGCCCCACATTATACAGATTGTTAGGTTATCATTTTAGACAAGCTGGTTCATGACAGAGGGAAATTCCAATCACATGTTATCTTAGTATTCTTCCTGTGAAGCTGAGGGTTTTCACAGATAACCTTAAAGAGAGCAGTTCCCTTTCTAGCTTGTCAGTCAGGAGAGCTGGGGAGGAAGAGGGGGGGGGGGGAAGTGGGAGAAGAAGGGGGGGGAGGGGTCTTGGGGGTTAGCGACTGTTCTCTATGCAGTATCATTAGTCAAGTCACAGCAGTATATGGGTTGATATGATGCATTTTTAGTATTCTGGAAGCCAGAGGGTCACGTGTAGTATGACTTAGCTCAGATAGTGCCAACTCGCCCTCTTTCCTAAGCACGACAAGATCTGTTTCATTCTTAGTTTTATTGAGGGAAAACAGGATAAGGTACAGTCTCTTGTGTAGAGGTGTAGGTGTCTCTGTGTGTGCTCAGTATTCAAGGGAGGTGAAAAGATACTTCTTCATCACCATTACAGGGATTACAGAGAGGTACTCACAAGTCCAGGAAAAATGGTGGAAAGGAAAAAGCAGTGTATGCTGGGTGGTAAAATAATCTGGGGACAGACCATCTGTGGGCAGAACAGAGGGGGAGACAGCAGGCTAACCCATTTGAGAGAAAGGCTGGGGCTGCCATGGAAACTCACAGGAGTGCCTGGGGAAGCTACAACATGTATCAAAAATGTAGCATCTTTAATGCAACAAACTGTTGGGAACTTGCTATCTGTGTAGAGTTTGACGGCATCTGGTTTGCTGTCCATCTCATTCTCGAGTCTGGGTATAGTATGGTCGGGTTGTGGCGCCAGCTTAGCTTTGCCAAGGATGAACCTGATGTGGCAACTTCCATCCACGTCCGTGGTTCTTAGGTAGGCCACCGCCGCTATAGCTTTGGTGGAGGCATCTGAGAACACGCAAAGCTCTTTGCAGTGTGCGGCGGTGAGAGATATAGGTGAATAGGGGCGTGGGATTTGAAGTTGCTCGAGGGCCTTCAAGGAGTGCTTCCACGTTTCCCACTCTCTCCGGTTTTCTGGAGGTAGTGGGGTGTCCCATTCCTGTTTTTCGAAGGACATTTCTCTGAGGAGAGACTTCCCTTGTATAGTGACAGGAGCCACGAATCCTAGCGGGTCGTAGAGACTGTTAACGGTGGACAGGACTCCGCGACGTGTGAAGGGTTTTTCTTCTATGGCTACCTGGAATGTAAAGGTGTCTGTTTTAAGATTCCAGCTTATCCCCAGGCTCCGCTGTATGGGAGGCGTATCGGTTCCCAGATCCAAATTCTTTAGATCGTTTGCTTGATCATCTGCGTGGAACGCCTTCATCACTGTGGCACTGTTGGAAGCTATTTTGTGCAATCTTAGGTTGGCCTTGGCTAACATCTTTTGTGTCCTCTTGAGTAGATCTATGGCTTCTTCTTCGGTGGGTACTGATTTTAACACGTCGTCCACGTAGAAGTCTCTTTCGACGAAGCTCCTGGCGTCTCTCCCGAACTCTGCTTCCCCGTCTTTGGCCATTCTTCTGAGGCCGTAGGCAGCCAGCGCAGGTGATGGGCTGTTCCCGAAGACATGTACTTTCATGCGGTACTCTGTGATTTCATTATCTATGTCGTCATCTTGGAACCACAGGAATCTTAGGTAATTACGGTTGTCTTCTCGCACAAGGAAGCAGTGGAACATCTGTTGGATGTCTGCGGTTACGGCGATAGGTTCCTTGCGGAAGCGGATCAGCACTCCCAGAAGACTGTTTGTCAGATCCGGCCCGGTGAGGAGAACATCGTTTAGGGAGACTCCCTGATGCTGAGCACTGGAGTCGAATACCACTCGAATTTGGCCAGGTTTTTGGGGGTGGTAGACGCCAAACGACGGGAGGTACCAGCATTCTTCGCCTTCTTTCAGCGGGGGCGCCGACTCTGCATGGCCACTGTGGAATATTTCTTGCATGAAGGCCACGAAGTGTTCCTTGGTCTCCGGTTTCCTTTGTAGGTTATGGCGGAGTGAAGCGAGCCTAGACATGGCGTGGTCTCTGTTGTTTGGGAGGCGTCTTCTTGGCGAGCGGAAAGGTAGTGGGGCCACCCAACTGCCTAATTCGTCCTTGAAGAGCTCCTTATCCATTAACCTCAAGAATTCTTTGTCTTCCATTGATGGCGCCTGTTTGTCGTCGTCCTTTATTGTCTGGAACACTGTACTCCCTAGGTCGTTGGAGTGTTTTCCTGCCACAGGCACGTCTCCATAGTTTCTTTTTGTCTCGAGCTTCTCGTGGACCTGAAAGTGGTTCGGACAAGGTTTGAAGTGGGATATATACGACCGTTCTCCAACAAGTTCGTTCGTAGGGAACCTACGTTGTCGGATCCTCGTATCCTGTCTATGCATACTTCTCCCACTACCACCCATCCTAGATCGAGCCTTTGAGCGCTTGGGCCGTTGTGGTCCCCATTTCGCTGTTCGCGGATCTTGTGTGCTCTCATGATGTCTTTGCCAAGTAGCAGCAGGATCTGGGCGTCTTCGTCTAATGGTGGGATATGATCGCCAATGGCTTTTAGATGGGGATGGTGTCACGCCACGTCTGGTGTGGGGATCTCACTCCTATCTTCCGCCATGTGGTTGCACTCGATGAGTGTGGGAAGAGGCATGCTCACTTTGCCGTCTATTGAGCATATGGTGTAGCCATTCACTCTTCTCCCTGTAGTCTCCATTCGCCCTGCGCACGTTCTGAGAGTGTAAGGAGAAGTACTGTCTTGTATGTTGAACATATCGAAGAATTCTGACCTGACCAGCGATCGGTTGCTCTGGTCGTCGATGATTGCATACATCCTTTTGGCTCTTTGGGGTTGTCCCTCTGGGTGCACTGCTACCAGACATATTTTAGAGCAAGATCTACCGTCTTTTCCTTCTCCACATACCTCTGTGCATTTGGACACTACCGACGTCGTGGGGGGTGTGTCTCCCACTTCTTCCTCCCCACCCTGCTTTGTCGGAGGGTTAGGGGCTTTGCTTGCTTTGGGCTTCATAGCCTCTGGGTGTAAAGCGGCTATGTGCCTGTCACTATCGCACTCTGTGCATTTCATAGCTTCTTTGCAGTCCTTGAATAAATGAGTTGTGGAAGCACAACATTTGAAACAGGCTCCCCATTCCCTGAGTAGGTTCTTTCGCTCCTCTATGGGTTTCATCCTGAATCCGAAGCACTTGTTAAGTGGATGCGGCTTTTTGTGGATAGGGCATTCTTTGTTAAGGTCCCTTGGTTTTTTGTCCCTGTTGGCCGTCTGGCTGGGACTCGCGTGGGTCGTAGGGGGCACGTCCGTCCTGTGGACCGAGATGGGTGTTCTGGAGTCCTTGTACCTTGCTGTTGACCTTTCGTTCCTCGGGTGGCTGGCGCTGGATGTGGTTTGCGCCCCTAAGATGAAGCTGGGGTCGTTCCTTGTCTTTGCTGCTTCGCGAATGAAGCTCAAGAAAATTGAGAATGGGGGGTAGACAACCGAGTTCTGCCATGCTGTAGGTGTGTGTAGGCCTTTTGCCAGTGTGTGTGGCGTGCAGTCTTTTACCTTGTCAGCGATGGGCGTCTGTCTCAGATGATGCCGAGCGGTGTCCTGCAGCGTGCAGTGTTGGGGTAGCTGTACTTACAGGTGTCCGTTGGCTCTGACGCGTGTCCTGGCGGGTGTCCGATGGCATGGCCCTTGATGGCGCTGGCCGTGGGAACGTGCGCAGGGGTAGGTCGGAAGGTGGCTCCTCACTGTGGGGCTGAGCAGCGGGTGGACTCAGACAGAGAAAAAGGCAGTTAGGAATTGTGAGAGAAGCACTTTTGTTGCAAGGCTGCTGTGCAGTTTGAGCTACTGGTTGTCTGTGAAAGCTGCAGACTGTGTGCAGTTGCAGAGGCTGCTCTGTGTAGTCATGGAGTCTGGAGTAGCAGCTCCTGTAAGTGTCTGTAAGGCACAGATATCTTTTCACTATTCTGGAAGCCAGAGGATCACGTGTAGTATGATTTAGCTCAGATAGTGCCAACTCGCCATCTTTTCTAAGCACGACAAGATTTGTTTCTTTTCTTAGTTTTATTGAGGGAAAACAGGATAAGGTACAGTCTCTTGTGTAGAGGTGTAGGTGTCTCTGTGTGTGCTCAGTATTCAAGGGAGGTGAAAAGATACTTCTTCATCACCATTACAGGGATTACAGAGAGGTACTCACAAGTCCAGGAAAAATGGTGGAAAGGAAAAAGCAGTGTATGCTGGGTGGTAAAATAGTCTGGGGACAGACCATCTGTGGGCAGAACAGAGGGGGAGACAGCAGGCTAACCCATTTGAGAGAAAGGCTGGGGCTGCCATGGCAACTCACAGGAGTGCCTGGGGAAGCTGCAACATGTATCAAAAATGTAGCATCTTTAATGCAACAAACTGCTGGGAAGAGGGGAACTGGCACTGTGTTTGTGAGCAGAATCTAACACATGCAGCTTGTTCTAATAAGCTGACAAACAGGTCTGCAATAAAAGGGGGTTAAAACAAAAGTGGAGACAGGGGTATTCCTGTTCCATGACGTTTAGATAGACATGTTTTCAACAGTGGGAGATTCCCGTTGTGCATTCTTTTAGTATACCTGTAACAGGGGACTTATCCCTATTCAGGTAATGTGCCTCTAATCCAGCAGTGTGGTGGTTAACTGCTCTTAGTTAATTAACCTTAAAACACCTGCCTGATTAGATGGCTTAGAAAACCTGTCTTGTGAAACAGGAAGTGAGAACTCTGTAGCTCTGACTGAGAGCTGACCCTTGGAGCTGACCAGTCTTGAGCTCTGCACAGCAGACCTGATTTCAAGACCCAGGGAAAAACTTCTAAACCTGTATGCTGACCAACCCTGAAGGGAGCTGAAGCAGGGACAGTGAAGATTTTTCCCTCCAAACCACAAGGACCAAATAAGACTTCTAAAACCTGGATGCTAATATTTTCTATGCACGCATGGGTGCGGATCCAGGAGAGCAGAGAAGCTTACAACCAGATAAGACTTTTATTCTTAAGAGACTGTTTATATCTGCTTATTTTCATGCTATGTTTGGGGCTGGAAAGAAATGCTTGACTGGGGAGATGTGAATTGATTGCAGTGTTTTCACTAGAAATACTCCCAAGTGAATGGAAGCTTTGTTCCCCCCCCCCCCCCCTGTGTTTGGATGTTTTCCTGATAAAAAGGAAAAGGCAAAATAAAGCCTTATTATAATTTCACATTATAAAGACTCAAAGTGTGTACCTCTGTGAACGTCCGTCCACATATGGTGTCAGAAGTGGGATAAGAGGTGTCTTTGTAGTTAAAAAGGACCGGAGTTTTTAAGTGAAATTTTTTTGTTATGCTTTTTGGCCTCCAAACAAATCTGAGAAACTTAAAAAAAACCTCCATACAGACCAGAATTAAAGGGACACACCACTGCATTGAAACTTACAAAAACACAGATGGACTCTTTTGCCCAATCCCAAGAGGAGAGAGACTGCTGAAGCAGCTAAAACATTATTTGCCTATCACAAAGCGTAATACGGTCATTGAAATAGGGGTTTTGCCTTCCAGCCATAGTCAGGGTTCAAGAAGTGAGTCAGCCCTTAAAGGGGATAGGTGTTTGTTATTTTGAAAAGTTTAGCTGAAGCAGTGAAAACAGATGGTGACCCACGAGGGGTACTGATTTTGCAAATAAAGGTTGCCACACCGCATAGGACTACCAGCTGTGAATGGAGTATATGCAGAAAAGTGTGAAAATTGATACAAGACTGTGCTGAAGCAGGGGAATTTTTAGCAAACAAGTGCTGAGTGTAAAATTGCCCTATAAAGAAAAGGTTTTTCAAAGCCAATTGCTGAGTGTTGAGTCCACTGCCAAGAATGTTTTTTTTCTGCAAGTAAAAAAGTATGCCTATATATATCTTGGGAGCAAAACAGACACCCAAAGTGTGACGTGTGAATGCCATAATACCCAAAGATGAAACTGAAAATTACTGAACTCAAGCAGAAAACCAAATTCTGTTGCTGAAGCGGAGGAATTGCACCGAGCAAATAAATGGTGTATAGCAAATAGATTTTATTTTTAACCTAGCAACTGCACAATCTTGTATACCTGATAAAAGAAAATGCATGCACAGTACTGCTGATATTGAAAATTTTTTTTACCCAAGAAAGAAAAGTCTACGGAGATGCCTGTGAGACCTGCGACCTCTACACGCAGGATATGCCCACCTGTAGGACTACCACAATTGGGGGTTCTAGCAAATGCAGTGGCAACAGCTGCAATAGCGCCTCCTGAGGTCAGGAAGAAAATTACACCTGATAGCCTAAAAATGGAGGACAAGATGCAGCGTTCCTGTAATGAACCCTACCCCACGGAAGAGTGGCCCTTCCAGTCCAATAAAGAGGAAGACATCTTTTACAGGGAACCTGAACCGAGTCACACCCACAAAACACCCCAAGAATGGTGGGGGTGCCTGAACTCGGCAAGAACAGAAAAGACCGCTCCCTTTGATGACGAATATGATCAGCAGGAGACAGAGTGGGAGCAGCAGATCACCGAATATTTCTGTCAGCTAAAGCAGCTGCAAGAGAAGCCGGGTGGATCCAGTGATGCTGCTAAAACTTAAAATGAAGATGGAGACCCCAGTAACCCTGAAGGGACGGTGTCATCCAAATCAAAAAGGCGGAAAAAGAAAAGCGGTTCTTCACTTACCGTGGAAGTAACAGACACGTCCACAGATCCTGTGGAGGAAAAGGGGGACCGAGTTGCCCTGCAGCCTAGAGAAAATGGAGAATTCGTCCCACGGTTAACCGAATATCCAGAGGGCCCAAGGCAGAAGTCGTGTACCCCAAAGAAGTGTCTGTCCGGTGCCAACAGTGAGGAACCCTCAACCAACCATCCCAGGGAAGTGGAGCCAGAACCAATGAGTGACGATCCCTTGACCAGCCCTAAAGACGCCCTGAAAATTGCCAGACATGACTGTGATCTGCTCTGTGAAGAATTGGAAAGGGAAAAAAATAATAATGCTGAGCTACAGAAGACTGTGCTCGCAATTTACTCTGCGGCCAAGACCGAATTGGAGGATCTCAAGACTGAGCTAGATACTGCAAAGGCTTCTATTTCCGCCATGGATGAAAAGCAGAGCCAATCTGATAAAATGGAGGCTACGCTAAAGCGGAAGTATGAGGAGGCACTGAAGCAGATGACAGTCTTCCAGCAAGAGGTTCACACTCTGCGCATAGAGTTGAATGCCTCACAACAGGAGGTCAACAGTGTCCGGATAGAAGTGGACGTATCTCAGAAAGAGGTTTAGACACTCCGCAGAGCACTGGATGCCTCACATCATGAGACCAACAGCTGCGGCACAGACCTGGAAGTTTCCAGAAAGGAACTACACAGTCTCACTGAGGAGCTGGACATTGCTAAAGAAACTATTGGTAATCTTGATACAGATCTTAAAGTCTCTCAGAAGGAGCTTCAGACCCTAAACCTAGAGAAGGAAGTCTCCCGCCAGGAGATGGTCATTCCCAAAACAGATGTGTATAAATGGAAGGAGGACTGCAAAGAAGCCCTGAAGAATACAGAGACTGAAAAAGGAGAAAATTCAAGATTAAAAAGAGAAAACTTAAAACTGAAAGAAGAACATTTTCAGTTAACAGAAGAAGTCAAGGAAAAGTTTGACGCAGAGCACCGACTGCAGAACCAACTGCAAGGTCTGCGTACACACCTCCAGTATGCTGAGGAGAAGCAGCAAACGCTGCCGGAAGAAAAGCTGCAGGCTGCTAAAGAGGTACAAGCGCTGCAGGAACGTCTGAATACCCAGTACGTCCCCACAGAGCAGTATGAGGAGCTAAAGGCCACGCTGCATGTCTTCAGAGCATCGTTGGAAGCGGAGCTTCGATACCAGGTGACTCTGTATGAGAGGGAGCGTGAGAAGGCTCAGAAACTGGAGCAAGAGCTGGAGAGACAGAGAGACTGTTCCATTCCCTTGGGTCAGTACACCAAGGAGAAAACAGACGCAGCGGCAACCTTGACGACAAAAATTACAGAGCTCCAGAATATGAAGGAGACTCTGATACAGATTCCTCCAATACGGAAAAAGGTATTGGCTCTGCCCAAGCACCAGTATCCCACAGTAACTTATGCCCGCAAGGACAAGGGTACAGTGAGAGTTGGGGACTCCATGCAACTTCAAAACAAAATTACGAAGTTTGAGCCACCTAAGAAAGCACTAGCCAAACCTACAGCTGCCCAACAGGCAACAAACAGAGGTAGGAGTGCAGAATCAAAACCAGAAGAGTCCTTAGCTGAGGAATCTGAAAAAATAGGACATTCTCTGGAAAAGGAGGTGGAAGTGCAACTCGGTCCCAAAGAAGCTGAACTGGCAACTCCGTGGTGTGGAGAAACTGCAGAAAGACCGCTTAAAGAGCAGAAAACTCTAAGGGCTAGTCCTAACGGCCCTACAACTGTTGCCATACACTTTGTCTACAAAAAGAGGAGTGCCCGATGCAACAGAAATCTCATGTCCGCGCACGAGATAAAAAGACTTTACTTGGGAAAAGTCCTCCTCGAGCGACTGAGGAGTGCTGATCTCAAGCACCTTCGGGAGGAGACAAAGTTAAACTGGAGAAAGGGCTGCAATCCCAGCAGGACTGAGGGTTCTCCTCCTCCATCCACTCTCATTCAAGTCACAGAGATATCTAGAATGAGAGTGGAAGGATGGGCTTTAGCCGTGGCAAGCCCGAGCTTCCCACAAACAGGTGAGGTATGTAACAGGGGACTTATCCCTATTCAGGTAATGTGCCTCTAATCCAGCAGTGTGGTGGTTAACTGCTCTTAGTTAATTAACCTTAAAACACCTGCCTGATTAGATGGCTTAGAAAACCTGTCTTGTGAAACAGGAAGGGAGAACTCTGTAGCTCTGACTGAGAGCTGACCAGTCTTGAACTCTGCACAGCAGACCTGATTTCAAGACCCAGGGAAAAACTTCTAAACCTGTATGCTGACCAACCCTGAAGGGAGCTGAAGCAGGGACAGTGAAGATTTTTCCCTCCAAACCACAAGGACCAAATAAGACTTCTAAAACCTGGATGCTAATATTTTCTATGCACGCATGGGTGCGGATCCAGGAGAGAGAAGCTTACAACCAGATAAGACTTTTATTCTTAAGAGACTGTTTATATCTGCTTATTTTCATGCTATGTTTGGGGCTGGGAAGAAATGCTTGACTGGGGAGATGTGAATTGATTGCAGTGTTTTCACTAGAAATACTCCCAAGTGAATGGAAGCTTTGTTCCCCCCCCCCCCCCTGTGTTTGGATGTTTTCCTGATAAAAAGGAAAAGGCAAAATAAAGCCTTATTATAATTTCACATTATAAAGACTCAAAGTGTGTACCTCTGTGAACGTCCGTCCACAATACCCCTTTTGCATGTTATGGGAATTCACCATTAGCTTTAAGGGAACCAATTCTCTTTATATTTAGCCAGTCTGGGGGAACCAGGGGGATGGGGGGGGGGGGGGGGGAGGGAGGGGGTAGTTGAGTTGCATCTCTTTCAAAACACAGCCATAATTCACAAGTTATAAGCAAGTGTTTGGGCTGATTTGCGATGTTGTGCCAACAGTTACACGACACTTGTTAACCCTTGCTGTTCTTATTCATTATACACATTTTGAATTGTTGTGGGCCTTTGCCGTCCGTTATTGATCATTAGCATACTTTTTCATTCTATTTAGTCAGGGAGGGGGGGGGGGGGGGAGAGGGGAGGCAGGTATATATGGAGGCATTTGTATGTGCACATTACATTATTTGCAGATGTCTATGCCTGGCAGTTCACAGTCCCACAAGGGGATTATTGAGTCTTGCCTTGGATTAGAGCGTCTTCAACATATCGGGGACACCAGCTGTGTCGGGGAGGGGGTGGGGAGGATTAGGGGTACATCTTCTATGCCTTAAGGGATGGCTGGGGTAGTGGTGGTGGGGGGGGGGGAGAGGTAGGGTGAGGTGGATGCTTTCATACAACCTGTCCTTTGGAGATTGTAGCCAGGGGGGGGGGGCATTCCGTTGTCCAAATGGGGACGGGGGGGGGGGGGGCAGCGTCCCTGCCAGTGCGGGTGTCCTGGTGTCGAGGTCCCTTCCCTCAAGGAAGTATTGGCTGGAGGGGGAAAAAATAGGAGGTGGTCGCCTCCTTTCGGAGTTGTTTCGCCGTTTTGCAGTTGCAGGTTTTGTAATCCTGTTCACGGTGCGAGATCCTCGGAGCTGGTGGCGTAGGAGGTTTCAGTCTTTGGTGCCTCTCGGGATGGTCCAGTCAGCGGGCAGATCCAACGCGTTGTTTCATCGGTGGCAGGGTTGGTCGGCTCTTGCAGACTGTTCTCTGTCGGACTGTGCTGGGGAACATTGCGGCTCGACCCGTGGCAGTAGAGGTGAGGAGGATGGAGGGGGGCGAGGGCAATGGGGGGTGAGGGGAAGAAGGGGGAGGGGGAATGGGGGGAGACTTGGGGGGGGGGGTAGGGACGGGGGGGTGGAGGGAGGGGGAACTTGGGTTCTAGGGGGGGGGAATTTCATGGAGCTTTTGTTTTGAGGTCAGTTAATGGGGTGTTGCACGAGGGAGGTAGTCTGAGCGGGGCGAGAGTTCGGTTTGGGGGGGGGGGAGGTTTTGCTGGGGTGTGGTGATCAGTTGTCTCGGTCTTGATTCGCCGGCCTTGTTGTTCACTGGGTTTTTTGGCTTGCGATTCTTTCTGATGCTCTCGGTGTTTCAGCCGGATCCACTCGCGTTGTTCTGGGGGGGCTTCTCTATCTCTCCTCATCACTCCGGGTGGGGACGCCAATCCCTTTGAGGAATTCTTTGATTTCTTCAGGGTCGGTGATGGTGTAGAATCGCCCGTTCCTCGGTACAATGAGTTTAAAGGGGAAGCCCCAGCGGTAGGGGATTCCGTGGTCCCTGAGAAGGGTTGTGAGAGGCTTCATCCCTTGCCTCTTCAGGACTGTTGACCTGGATAGGTCATTAAATATTTGAATTGTACAGTCCTCCATTTTAACGCTCCCTTCCCTTCTCGCCGCTGCAGAGATCTTCTCGTTCGCTGTGTACGTGTGGAACTTCATTATTATGTCTCTTGGGCGGTTAGGGTCTGGCGATTTGGGGCCAAGGGCTCTGTGAGCCCTATCGAGCAGGAGCTCATGCTCAGTGAGGTCGGGGACCAGCTTTAGGAAGATCTTCTTAAGGTAGGACGGCAGAGATTCCGGCGGGACCGCCTCAGGTATTCCCCTTTATCGCAGATTCTGCCTGCGGTCTCTATTTTCGTGGTCTTCTATTGTGTTTTTCAGCGCGGCAATCTCGTGTCCCATTCTCGTTAAGTCATCCTCTAAGCTGGAGTGTGTGTCTGCAATTGTTGTGATTTGCGCCTCCACTGCGTCTGTTCGTGCGCTCAATTTGCTAATATCCGCCCTAATGTCTCTTAGTACTTTTTCGAGGTCTTGTACAAATCCTTTTCTCATTTTGAGAAGCAGGGCTTCGAAATCGCCTTACATTCCCTAATATAAATCCTTTTACTCTAACTATCAGTAATGGCCATTGTTTTACCTATTTAGATAATCCCCCCCCTCCCCCCGTACTATCCCCCTGATAGAAATCCTTTATCTCTCCCCCCTATTAGACATCTCACTTATCCTCCCCTATCATAACCCCAAATTATTCCCTCTATTAATCATCCCACTTATTCTACCCTATAAAAAATCCTCTTTAGTCTCCCACGTTATATCCCCTTTATACTTCCCCTATTAGATATCCCCCTTACTCCCCCTATTAGATATCCTCCTTACTCCCTTTATTAGATATCCCCCTAACTCCCCTATTAGATATCCTCCTTACTCCCCCTATTAGATATCCCCCTTACTCCCCTATTAGATATCCCCCTTACTCCCCCTATTAGATATCCCCCTTACTCCCCCTATTAGAATCACCCTTACTCCCCTATTAGAATCCCCCTCACTCTCCTATTAGATATCCCCCTTACTCCCCCTATGAGATATCCCCCTTACTCCCCCTAATAGAATCCCCCTTACTCCCCTATTAGAATCCCCCTTACTCCCCCTATTAGAATTCCTTTTACTCCCCCTATTAGAATCCCCCTTACTCTCCCTATTAGAATCCCCTTACTCCCCTATTAGAATTCCATTACTCCCCCTATTAGAATCTCCCTTACTCCCAAATTAGAATCCCCTTACTCCCCCTATTAGAAATCCCCTTACTCCCCCTATTAGGAATCCCCTTTGCTTTCCCATTATCCCCTAAATCCCAAACCTCACTATAAGATCCCCCAGTTGGTCCGAGTTTCTGGCCCAGATATGGGGGGCCAATATCTCAATTATTGACATCCGATGCCCCATA
Organism: Ascaphus truei; assembly: GCF_040206685.1. Lineage (NCBI taxonomy): Eukaryota > Metazoa > Chordata > Amphibia > Anura > Ascaphidae > Ascaphus > Ascaphus truei. Next base: position 32,295,851 of record NC_134502.1, on the reverse strand, counting down.
ACAGGGCCTGTAAATCGGGAAGATGCGGGTCCCTGAGTCAGAAATCAAAGCAGTCTAAGAATTGCCCCATAATTCCTTTCTGCCCCCACTACTGCATTCTTACCCCATTTAGGTCTGTTCCCTAATGAGAAGTGTTACCTGTAACCCCATAAAGTGCCCCCTCGTTCTAATATCCCACAATTAGGATTAATCTCAGAAGCAACATAGGTAAATTATATGGTCAGGTCAGTGACGTGTTTAATGGGTTAAAGGGTCAGTACCACGTAGGGGCAAAGTGACCTAGTGACAGGGACGTGTTTAATGGGTTAAAGGGTCAGTCCCACGTAGGGGCAAAGTGACCTAATAACAGGGATTAATGGGTTAAAGGGCCAGTCCCATGTAGGGGCAAAGTGACCTAATGACAGGGACGTGTTTAATGGGTTAAAGGGTCAGTCCCACCTAGGAGCAAAGTGACCTAATGACAGGGACGTGTTTAATGGGTTAAAGGTTCAGTCCCACGTAGGAGCAAAGTGACCTAATGACAGGGACGTGTTTAATGGGTTAGAGGGTCAGTCCCACTTAGGGGCAAAGTGACCTAATGACAGGGACGTGTTTAATTGGTTAGAGGGTCAGTCCCACTTATGTACAAAGTGACCTAATGACAGGGACTTTTTTAATGGGTTAAAGGGTCAGTCCCACGTAGGAGCAAAGTGACCTAATGACAGGGACGTGTTCAATGGGTTAAAGGGTCAGTCCCACCTAGGAGCAAAGTGACCTAATGACCGGGATGTGTTTAATGGGTTAAAGGGTCAGTCCCACGTAGGGGCAAAGTGACCTAATAACAGGGATTAATGGGTTAAAGTGTCAGTCCCATGTAGGGGCAAAGTGACCTAATGACAGGGACGTGTTTAATGGGTTAAAGGGTCAGTCCCACCTAGGAGCAAAGTGACCTAATGACAGGGACGTGTTTAATGGGTTAAAGGGTCAGTCCCACCTAGGAGCAAAGTGACCTATTGACCGGGATGTGTTTAATGGGTTAAAGGGTCAGTCCCACGTAGGGGCAAAGTGACCTAATAACAGGGATTAATGGGTTAAAGGGTCAGTCCCACGTAGGGGCAAAGTGACCTAATAACAAGGATTAATGGGTTAAAGGGTCAGTCCCATGTAGGGGCAAAGTGACCTAATGACAGGGACGTGTTTAAAGGGTTAGAGGGTCAGTCCCACCTAGGAGCAAAGTGACCTAATGAAAGGGACGTGTTTAATGGGTTAAAGGGTCAGTCCCACGTAGGGGCAAAGTGACCTAATAACAGGGATTAATGGGTTAAAGGGTCAGTCCCACTTCGGGGCAAAGTGACCTAATAACAGGGATTAATGGGTTAAGGGTCAGTCCCATGTAGGGGCAAAGTGACCTAATGACAGGGACGTGTTTAATGGGTTAAAGGGTCAATCCCACCTAGGAGCAAAGTGACCTAATGACAGGGACGTGTTTAATGGGTTAAAGGGTCAGTCCCACGTAGGGGCAAAGTGACCTAATGACAGGGACGTGTTTAAAGGGTTAGAGGGTCAGTCCCACCTAGGAGCAAAGTGACCTAATGAAAGGGACGTGTTTAATGGGTTAAAGGGTCAGTCCCACGTAGGGGCAAAGTAACCTAATAACAGGGATTAATGGGTTAAAGAGTCAGTCTCATGTAGGGGCAAAGTGACCTAATGACCGGGACGTGTTTAATGGGTTAAAGGGTCAGTCCCACCTAGGAGCAAAGTGACCTAATGACAGGGACGTGTTTAATGGGTTAAAGGGTCAGTCCCACGTAGGAGCAAAGTGACCTAATGACAGGGACGTGTTTAATGGGTTAAAGGGTCAGTCCCACGTAGGGGCAAAGTGACCTAATGACAAGGACGTGTTTAATGGGTTAAAGGGTCAGTCCCACGTAGGAGCAAAGTGACCTACTGACAGGGACGTGTTTAATGGGTTAAAGGTTCAGTCCCACGTAGGAGCAAAGTGACCTAATGACAGGGACGTGTTTAATGGGTTAGAGGGTCAGTCCCACTTAGGGGCAAAGTGACCTAATGACAGGGACGTGTTTAATTGGTTAGTGGGTCAGTCCCACTTATGTACAAAGTGACCTAATGACAGGGACTTTTTTAATGGGTTAAAGGGTCAGTCCCACGTAGGAGCAAAGTGACCTAATGACAGGGACGTCTTCAATGGGTTAAAGGGTCAGTCCCACCTAGGAGCAAAGTGACCTAATTACCGGGATGTGTTTAATGGGTTAAAGGGTCAGTCCCACGTAGGGGCAAAGTGACCTAATAACAGGGATTAATGGGTTAAAGGGTCAGTCCCATGTAGGGGCAAAGTGACCTAATGACAGGGACGTGTTTAATGGGTTAAAGGGTAAGTCCCACCTAGGAGCAAAGTGACCTAATGACAGGGACGTGTTTAATGGGTTAAAGGGTCAGTCCCACCTAGGAGCAAAGTGACCTATTGACCGGGATGTGTTTAATGGGTTAAAGGGTCAGTCCCACGTAGGGGCAAAGTGACCTAATAACAGGGATTAATGGGTTAAAGGGTCAGTCCCACGTAGGGGCAAAGTGACCTAATAACAGGGATTAATGGGTTAAAGGGTCAGTCCCACGTAGGGGCAAAGTGACCTAAAAACAGGGACGTGTTTAATGGGTTAAAGGGTCAGTCCCACCTAGGAGCAAAGTGACCTAATGACAGGGACGTGTTTAATGGGTTAAAGGGTCAGTCCCACGTAGGGGCAAAGTGACCTAATGACAGGGACGTGTTTAAAGGGTTAGAGGGTCAGTCCCACCTAGGAGCAAAGTGACCTAATGAAAGGGACGTGTTTAATGGGTTAAAGGGTCAGTCCCACGTAGGGGCAAAGTGACATAATAACAGGGATTAATGGGTTAAAGGGTCAGTCCCACGTAGGGGCAAAGTGACCTAATAACAGGGATTAATGGGTTAAAGGGTCAGTCCCATGTAGGGGCAAAGTGACATAATGACAGGGATGTGTTTAATGGGTTAAAGGGTCAGTCCCACGTAGGGGCAAAGTGACCTAATGACAGGACGTGTTTAAAGGGTTAGAGGGTCAGTCCCACCTAGGAGCAAAGTGACCTAATGAAAGGGACGTGTTTAATGGGTTAAAGGGTCAGTCCCACGTAGGGGCAAAGTAACCTAATAACAGGGATTAATGGGTTAAAGAGTCAGTCTCATGTAGGGGCAAAGTGACCTAATGACAGGGACGTGTTTAATGGCTTAAAGGGTCTGTCCCACGTAGGGGCAAAGTGACCTAATGACAGGGACGTTTTTAATGGGTTAAAGGGTCAGTCCCACGTAGGAGAAAAGTGACCTAATGACAGGAACGTGTTTAATGGGTTAAAGGTTCAGTCCCACGTAGGAGCAAAGTGACCTAATTACAGGGACGTGTTTAATGGGTTAGAGGGTCAGTCCCACTTAGGGGCAAAGTGACCTAATGACAGGGACGTGTTTAATTGGTTAGAGGGTCAGTCCCACTTAGGTACAAAGTGACCTAATGACAGTGACTTGTTTAATGGGTTAAAGGGTCATTCCCACGTAGGAGCAAAGTGACCTAATGACAGGGACGTGTTTAATGGGTTAAAAGTTCAGTCCCACCTAGGAGCAAAGTGACCTAATGACCGGGATGTGTTTAATGGGTTAAAGGGTCAGTCCCACGTATGAGCAAAGTGACCTAATGACAGGGACGTGTTTATTGGATTGAGGGGTTATGAGTAGTTATATATGAGATGGATACATTGTAACTGATCTTCCTGATACAGTTGGAAGAATTCCAGTGGTTTGGTGATGATACGTCTCTGAACGGGATCCGGCTGCTCTGTTTTAGCAGCAACAACAATGGGGAATATTCAATCCAGTCTACTGAAGGAGCGTAAGTCATTCACAGGACATGCACACCCATACAGGTCTCTTCTTCATATGTACAGAGCTTTCCTAACCTCCCAGGTCTCTTCTTCACATGTACATAGCTTTCCTAAACTCACAGGTCTCTTCTTCACATGTACAGAGCTCGCCAAACCTCACAGGTCTCTTCTTCACATGTACAGAGCTTTCCTAACCTCACAGGTCTCTTCTTCACATGTACAGAGCTTTCCAAATTCCCAGGTCTCTTCTTCACATGTACAGAGCTCGCCAAACCTCACAGGTCTCTTCTTCACATGTGCAGAGTTTGCCAAGCATATATTACGATGACAGGATTTTGGGGTGTATAAAGAGGGGTGTATAAGGGAGTTCCAAGGGCAGCAAAATGTTGGGGTGTATAGGGAGGGAAATTAAGGCAGCTGGGAGGATAGCAAGGTATTCGAATATATAGAGATGTGTATCACCAGGAGATTAAGGGAGGGTGTGATACCACTTTACAGATTAAAAATCCCCTTTCCTCTCACCCTATTAGAGATCCCCTTTACTACCCTGAAGGACGTAGGACAGGGGCGATGCCACTGTATAGATAATTGGTCAGATCTCCCCTAAAATCCTGTGCCCGTCCTACAGGTCAGGTCTCCTCTGCAAGAGCACCTAGGAAGTTTCCTCTTCACCACTAACCACATCCTCCTTCTTCTCTCTCAGGTGGGGCTCATGGACCTCCCCTGTGCGGTGTCCCAACGGCAGCCTCATCGCTTTCAACTTGGTAGTAAGTCCACCTCAGGGGGACGGTGACGACACTGCCGCCAACAACATCGTATTTATGTGCTCAGACGAAACGATACTAGTGCAACCTTTGCTCTGGTGGGGTTCATCCGGAAGGTGGAGCCAAATCTGCAAAATAGGGATCTGTGGCATCAGCACCAGGGTGGAGGAGTACCAAGGAAAAGGGGATGACACGGCCCTCAATGATGTCAAGTTCACCTGCTGTGAAAACTGAGTCTTCTTTCTTCTCAACTTCCCCATGAAGGGTCTACATTCAATCGGGAAGGTCTTCGGGGGGTGGGGGGAAGGGTTTAAGCCAGCGATGTCTCTAAATATATCTGGTGGAGATGGTTGGAGATGCAGATCTTTTAGGGCCCAAATTAGTGGGACGTTCGTACTGTTCAATTTGAAATTGTGAAATAAAATTGAATTTTAATGTAAAATAAAATGGAAGTATTCATTGTGACTATTTGTATCCATTTAACGCATATTTGCTCCATATAACCACTCCCTATATCTCCTCCTATTACCCCATATAACCTCTCCCTATATCTCCTCCTATTACCCCATATAACCGTTCCCTATAACTCCTCCTATTACTCCATATAACCTCTCCCAATAACTCCTCCTATTACCCCATATAACCGTTCCCTATAGCTCCTCCTATTACCCCATATAACCCCTTCCTACCACTCCTCCTATTGCCCCTATAACCGCTCTCTATAACTCCTCCTATTGCCCATATAATGCTTCCAATAATACCTCCTATTACCCCATATAACCGCTCACTATAACTCCTATTACTCTATATAACCCCTCCCTATAACTCCTCCTTTTACCCTATATAGCCACATATGAAAGAAAGTCATCTCCACATACCAGTTACTTTGTGGACCAGTGTAGCCTGGAGCTCCCGCAGCTCCTTGAGACCCCCCTCCCTTGGAGCAGTGCGGTCGCGGTTGCCGTCGGAGCCAGCGCCGGGCCCAACGGCTACTTCCAAGGGTGGGGGCCGGAGCAGGGAGTCGCGCGCTGTTCCCTGATGCGGCCAGTTGCCGGGGACGCGAGCGGCCCGTTGTTAGGGCCGCGAACGCGTTGCCGAGGTCCCGGCGGCTCGGGGTACAGGGCGCCGCCATTGCGCAACAGCGCGCGCATGCGCAGGGATAGTCAGGCGCCCGGAGAGCCCCAGAGTGATCGCGCATGCGCAGAAAGAACCCCAGAGCCCTTAGGAAGTCGCTCGAGGGCAGGGACTGTTCAGGAGAGGTTGCGGCGGACATTAGGGGTTTGCGCAGGTGCAGGGAAGGTGCGCACGCGGCCCCAATGTATTTGCAGCCTCGACGGGACCACAACTCCCATGAGGCTTAGGGGCAAGCACATCAGGTGCCTCCGTGTGGCCAATGAGGGCCAAGGATTTCTAGAGGAAGAATAAGATAACTTTTGCGCGCTGAGAACGTCAGTTGGAGGTGGGGAGCTGTGAGGGAAGGAAGGGTGCAGAGAGCATGTACAGCTCCTGCACCGAGTAAGGTCCCCCACATCCCAAGTAAGGCCCCAACTCCCCACCAGGTTAGTGGGTAAGTGCTGAGGGATGGCCCAAGATAGGGACGCTGCCCTTAGTGCGTGTGTGTGTGCTGTCTTGTCAGGGTCACGGCTGGCAGTGCTGTGAGGCCTGACAAGAAGGCATAGTGCTAGTGTGCAGCAAGTTGCTGTACGCGTTCCGAAGGTTGCAGTGCGTAGCTGCTAGTGTTAGTGAGATTTAGGGAAGTGGGGCAGGGTATTACCCCTGTAGGCCCCTAGGAGTTTTCCCCAAAGTCATTACAGGTTGCTGTGCTGTAGGGACGGCCTATAGTATAGCGCGTGCCACTTAGTGCTGTAGGGACAGGTCCTATGTTAGGGATCCTGTCACAATAGGGTATCTTAGTTAGGGACACAGCGGACGCTGCGGTTCCTGCTAAGAGGTTCGGACCCAAGTTGGGGTCCGCAGAGACTGTTTCCAGGTTCGGATCGCCCCTGGCGGTCCGCGTGTAAGGAGTCCGGTGTAGGATCAGACGGAACCATCACACGACGGATCCTTTGTGAAGCCAGTTGGAGATCCGAGCGCGGGAGTGCTCGGCAGGTACTATCTAACACACAAGTGCACCAACGGGCCCTTAGTATAAATAGTGACTGCGCAGTCACCCACGTCCTCTCCTAGAGTGCGGGACATTGGGTGGGGATTCTCGGGACACTGGGTGGGATCACCTGGTGTTGGGGAAGCGTCCTGCGCGACGCAGTAAGTGTCTCCTCTAGAGAGGGACACAGGTTATGATGATGTTGCCGTGATCTGTTGTCTTGCATGTTCAGTAAAGTCACTAGTTAATATATATATCTGTGTGAGTATTGATTATTGTGATTGTCCTGCGAGGAACCACTCCCCCTCTGGTGGGAGCCATCGCAGGTGGAGGCGCTGCATCGTTGGAAGTGAGTACCCCTAGTATAAATGCCCCAGGTTCCCCGTGGCGGAAGCTCAGCCCTCCTGTGAGCCAACAGGTATAGCACCACACTGAGAAGTAGTCAGATACACCTACCCACCCCAATCTCACTTAGGGGGGCGGGGGGGGGGAAAGAGGGCTACACCAGCTAGCAGCATGTTGCAGTATTTGGGATATAATCAGCGCGTGAGTATGAATTTGATGGATTGCCCCTTGAGGACGGGACGTATTTTAGCAATATCCCAAACACAAACAAATTAAGTGCAGATGTTTGGAAATGTGGTAAAGATGGTAACGTGGCTCTTCACAGCCTATACCCTATAAACCTCTTCCCTATAACTCCTATTACTCCATATAACCCCTCCCTATATCTCCTCCTATTACCCATATAACTCCTCCTATTACCTCATATAAACGGTCCCTATAACTCCTCATATTACTCCATATAACCCCTAACTATAACTCGTCCTATTACCACATATAACCCCTCCCTATAACTCCTTCTATTACCCCATATAACCCCTCCCTATACCTCCTCCTATTACCCCATATAACCGCTCCCTATAACTCCTATTACCCTATATAACCCCTCCCTATATCTCCTCACATTAACCCATATACCCGCTCCCTATATCTCCTCACATTAACCCATATAACCGCTCCCAATAACTCCTCCTATTAACCCATATATCCACTCCCTATAACTCCTCCTATTACCCAATATAGCACCTCCCTATAACTCCTCCCATTACCCCATATAACCACTCCCTATAACTACTATTACCCTATATAACCCCTGCCTATATTTCCTCACATTAACCCATATAACCGCTCCCTATAACTCCTCCTTTTACCCCATATAACTGCTCCCTATAATTCCTTATATTACCCATATAACCGCTCCATATAACTCCTCCTATTACCCAATATAACTCCTCCCTATATCTCCTCACATTAACCCATATAACCGCTCCCTATAACTCCTTCTATTACCCCAAATAACTGCTTCCTATAACTCCTCCTATTATCCCATATAAATGCTCCCTAGAACTCCTTCTATTACTCCATATAACCGCTCCCTATAACTCCTCCAGGATGGGCTGCAGGTGAGCTCCTGCAGGGGAGCCAGGATGGCCTTAGACCCAGGGGTTGGTGGCTGTGAGTTGGAGATGGAAGTAGGAGAGGCCGCAGGCTGCAGCAGTGGTGTAGGCCTTGGTGAGGCTGAATGTAAGTTACAGGAGAGTTTGGAGAGAAAGGAAGAGGCAGAACAGAATCTGCTTAAGAAAGAAGAGAAACAAGCTTTATTGAAGAAGTATAACAGGAAGGTAGAAGAATTGGAAATAGAAAATATTAAATTAAAGAGATGTCGTGGTCGTGAGATAGACGTGCGCAAGAAGCAAATAAATCATCTGCATGTTGAATTAACCCGGTTGGAGGTTGAGATTGCTAAAATAACAGGGGTTCCAGTCAAACAGAAACGTTCCCTTTTAAAAACTATTGAAATGCTAACCCACAGTGCTGAACAGGGTGCTGAGAAGGGTGCAGAGCGGGGCGCAGAGCAAAATGCTGAGCAGGGTGCAGAGCAAAGTGCAGAACAAGGTGCAGATTCATATTGTGGAAACGGAAGCCAAAATCCCATTAAATGCTCTCAAGAAAAGATAAGTTTGGTGACGCCTACAAGAAGTGGGAGAGAAACCAGATCCCAGAACAAGTCTGCAGTGTCTAAAGATAAAACAGAGAACTTATCCCAGGAAAATTCTGATTCAGATCCTGACAGTTTAATTCCACCAACTGCCAGGAAAACCCCAAAGGGTAAAGCTGCAAAAAAAAAAAAGAAAGCAAAGGACCAGCGGCTAAAGGTTTCCACAGGAGAAGGTAACAGCCCTGTAATAGGGTCCAAAGACATCAGGGAAGGGGACTAACCTCAGGGTGTATCAGACTGTGAGCAAGGATCTGTTCCAGAGCTTCCAGCATCCCAGGGGTTAATAGCAGAAGCAGCAGAAGATCTGATTAAAAGACCATTGCAGGAAAAGAAAGCAGCAGACACCTGTGATGTTGGGTTATCTCAGACTCCCACGCTGGGAGAAGTTAAAGAAATTACAAAGAAATCTGGAGAGCAGCAAAGCAAGAACCTAGAAACACTGAGAGGAGATCAGCTGGAAATTGAGTTTGTACCTGAGAGCAGTGAGCCAGAGAACCCATGCTCACCTGAACTTACAGAACCACCCCCCTGCTTATTAGCAGGTCCTGGGATTCAGAACTCTGAGAGAGGAGAACAGCAGGTGGTAATTAGCAGCAATGGAGACAGCATTAACCCTGTAGTGCCTGGGAGTGAAGTTGAGGTTGTAGAGACTGAAAGTGCTGCTTCTATCCAAACAGTTCCTGATGGAGTGTCCTAATCAGAAGATGGGGTAAAGCAAAGTAATGGCATCAAGGTAACCCCAGTTCACACAGCACCCCCTTCAGCCTGGAGTGGGAGATCCTTTGTGAGTGCTGTGACCAGAAATGCACAACCTTTAAAAAGGAGGAACGTGGTAAAGTTGAGATATAAGGGTGCAGAGGAGATGAAGCCTGATAGGATTTTGTAGGAAAACATCTATTGAAAGAATCTTTGGGCTTCAGTGCAGATGACATTTACGCACTTATCCATGTTCCAGGTTCATGCGAATACGATGTCAGCTTTAAGAGACCGCAGGCTCTGGACTACTTTTGGACAAAATATGAGAGTCTTAAAAATTCAGAATTATGGAAGTCCTTTGCTGCTATTCCTGTGTCCAAACCGGATACAAAGTCGGTAACAATTCTCTTCAGACACGAATCAGTCCCAATATCAGATATTCTGATATGGCTTTTCAGACAATGCGAAGTACTGGCTCCACCTACAAGAATTATGGACTCAGAAGAAATTTGGATTGGAGGTTGGAAAGTGCAAGTCAGACTTTGGCGACATGGCAATGTTACAAAGCATTTGCCCAACTCCTTCTTCATAGGAAGAGAAAAAGGAAATAGTTTTAACTATGGGCAGAAAACCTTGTGCCATAGATGTGGTTCAGCCAGAAATTTAAGCATGTCTTGTGATGTTCTAAAAGTCAACTTGTGCCAGTCCTTGGGCAACGAGAGGGCAAGTTGTACAAACATCAGATGTAATTTATGAGATAAATTTGGACATTCATACACGAATTGCAGAGAAGCCTGGCATAATATTTCAAAAGTATGGGAGCAGGAAGTGGACTTCGAAGACAATGAAGCACTTTACGACCGGGCCCTGAAAGTTGCAGACAGAATATGTCTGGATCCGCCTGCAGATGGGGTTGGTCTGGTTCAGCCTAGGGATGGCGCTTGCTTAGACCCTCCTGGGGACGGAGCTTGTCCTGGACCGCCTGTGGATGCAGTTTATCCAGATACACTTACAGAAAAAACAATTATTGAGAGTGTAAACAAGGCCCAGGAAATGTCAGAAGACCCCTTAGAAGGAACCTCCTCAAATCTACTCCCAGCAGGGGAACAATCTGGGGAATCAGATGATCCTACTATGATGGAAACCCAAGTGAGGGAAAATAATAATAAAGAAAAAGAAAGTGAGCAGATTTGGGCACAAGGAAAAAAGAAAAGGAAGAAGAGCATGGTAAAAAAAACTTGGAGGGACTCTTCGACGTCCTGCAGGTCCCGCTGGTAAAGTTCCTCAGGTAGCTATAAAAAACCGTTTTTCTGCTCTCAGAAAGGATTGGGGGTCAAGAGCTGAGGACTCCGACGATGTGGAGGAACTTTCCTTATCCGAAGAGGAACATACTATGGATGTTTCCAGAGAGACAGACTCGGACATGATTCCACCTTCAGTGACCGTTAAGAGATTTGGGTCATTGGGGGATAATGTGGGGAAAAAGAAAAAGTAATACCGTGTGGTTTTTTTTGGGGTGGGGTGAAGGGGGACTTAAAATGTTTGTTCATTAATTAATCCTTTAAAGGTAGCAGCTATTAATGTTATAGTTAAGGCTTTTATTTAGTTTCAATTAAAATGTGTATAAAAGGAATGTGAAGTTGCTGTTGAGGAGAAAGGTTGGCACACATGCTGAGTTCATATTGATATAATATAAGTTTGTACATAATGTGCAGTTTTTGTTTGAAATGTTTTTCTATGAAATATAATGTTGGAAATGTTTTCAATAAAAAGAGTTCCTCCTATTACCCTACATAACCCCTCCCTATAACTCCTCCTATTACCCTATATAACCCCTTCTTATAACTCATATTACTCTATATAACCACATATGAAAGAAAGTCATCTCCACATATCATATTGGACTTCCAGGACGTTCACTCAATTGGACTTGTAAGGCGCCGGTTTTTTCTTTTTGTTTCTATTGTCCATTCTGATTTCTACGTATCAGTGTCTACCAGGCAGCCTTGCCTGCCAATAGGGGTTTAACTCCTATAGAGGTGTTATTATTCATTCATACATTTTTTTTAGCGCTAATTATACACATCTCTCTCTTTAATCTCCACATACCAGTTACCCCGTAGACCAGCTAGCAGCATGTTGCAGTATTCGGGATATAATCAGCGCGTGAGTATGAATTTTGATGGATTGCCCAATGAGGAAGGGACGTATTTTAGCAATATCGCAGAGGGGTAAATAACATGATCTGGAGGGGTGCTGAATGTGCGGGGGAATGAGAGGGGAGGGGCACGTATGACACCCAGGCATCTAGCTTGGGGGTATCTGGGTCATGGTGGAGTCATCTATTCCATGCGAGGAATTCGGTGTTGGTGTAGAGTAAGAAGGAGGGGAGATGATGAGGTCCGTGTTTGACATGTTAAGCTCAAGATATTGATTAGACACCCACGCGGAGATAACAGAGAGACAGCTAGTGATATGAGACTGCAGAGAAGGGGAGCGGTCAGCAGGGGAGAGGTAGATGTGGGTATCCTGACAGTCTTCTAGGGTTTGTTTTGTATAAAAAGGGGGACAAACACATGTATACACACATAAGGGGCACCCAGCCCTCAACCTTCAGCCGTTTATTTCTCCATTAGTGACACTACACATTTTTAAACACCGTCACTTTAAGTCAAAACAAACTCATAAAAATAACATCTACTCCTTTCAGGAGTCTAACTCACATGCAGATGGCATAACGGAGATGGTGTTCTATACAAGTGGAAAAAAACAGATAGGACACCAATTTGTTCAAATAGTATATTATTAATTTAATGACCCCCTATGTTAGGGGTACTCCAAAAATTCCCCTTGATAATCCTTAAAAAATTAATAGATATATTCCAATAGTGTAGTTCTGCGTGGTGATGATAATGACCACACTGTATGAGAGTCAGTTAGAGAGGAACAGAGTGGATCAGGGGGTCTTCTCTCAGATGATCAATATATGAGTAGAGGAAATGGGGAGCAAAAGGAACATACAGATAGTATGTGTATATTAGAATACTTATGGAAGGAGCAGAATAGACTAAGATCTCCTGAAAAGTAATGTTCAATCGATCTATAAACAATCAGTATCTGTCATTACCAGCCATCTATGGAATCACTAAGAAGTCATGTGAAAGATTCATATACAACAACAAACACGTTGAAATGAAAATAGCATAATGTCTCTAATGTACCAGCGTGGAATCAACTCTAAGGTTCCATCTTTGCCAGCGACATGTTCGTTCACAATAAATGTCAGGGGTGATGGATATTATCATTTAGTGATATCTTATTCTGGGTGTTACACCTAGGAGATGGGGGGAAAAAAACAGCGTGGAATGTAAATCTAAAGTGTTGGTGAAGAAGCCACATTCACGAGCTACCAACTAAAGACAAAAGATGCGGCAGTTAAGCAGTTATTGCAGGGAGATGTAAATTTACCAGAATTACAAACAGATTTCATAATTGACAGCATCAAATTCATACTTAGCCATAACTGTTTTTGGGATGGGGGACATTTTTATTTACAGAAGTGTGGACGGCGATGGGTTATAGGTTCGCGCCGAGCTATGCCAATCTGTTTATGGCAGTTTGGGAGAGTAATAACATCTGGTCCGGGGATGAGCTCGGCGCGAGCCTTGTCCTCTATCGTTATTTCATTGATGACTTGTTTTTTTGTGTGGAGAGGTGGTGAGGAAAATCTAGTTCGCTTCCTTGACACTATGAATACCAAGATCTCCTGATAAGTAATGTTCAAATCGATCTATAAACAATCAGTAAATGTTCAGTGAGGGGTATTATCCCCAGGTCAGGTCTCAGCTGTCCCAAAAGTATAAATACATTTTCAAAGTATAAGTTTAAAATCCCTGAGCTTGAGAGCATATATAAGTGCTAGGGAGACTCAATAAGGCAATATAAGCATAGGTATAAATGTACCAGTAACGCTGGACAGCTAGCTCAGATCTCCATATATACCATAAAGGTGCTGAATGAGCCCCCAGCAAAACCAAAAGTACATACCATATCAGCCAGTGTTTGTAGTTTGTAGTTTGATCTCCCTCTTGCAGCACAGCTCTGTCCCGGATAGGTGGGTGCGTCACGCCGAACGTGATATCAGGAAAAGGTGGTCCCAGGGGTCCAATGGCGGAGCACTACCAAGCAAACAATGGGGGCTGCAGCCAGTTAAAAGTAAAAGCAATTTATTTGGTGGTCAATAGGAAGTACATAGTTACATAGATGAGGAAAATCATGATTTTTAACACAATAATATATATCTAGATATCTATATCATACTCAGGGGGAAAAATACTTAAATTATACGAGTTAAAGCAGCACCTTTTATTGCTTTTAAAAGTAACTATGTACTTCCTATTGACCACCAAATAAATTGCTTTTACTTTTAACTGGCTGCAACCCCCATTGTTTGCTTGGTAGTGCTCCGCCATTGGAGCCCTGGGACCACCTTTTCCTATAAACAATCAGTATCTGTCATTACCAGACATCTATGGAATCACTAAGAAGTCATGTGAAAGATTCATATACAACAACAAACACGTTGAAATGAAAATAGCATAATGTCTCTAATGTACCAGCGTGGAATCAACTCTAAGGTTCCATCGTTGCCAGCGACATGTCCGTTCACAATAAATGTCAGGGGTGATGGATATTATCATTTAGTGATATCTTATTCTGGGGGTTACACTTAGGGGATGGGGGAAAAAACAAACAGCGTGGAATGTCACTACACATATCCAGTAATGGACCCAAGTGATTTAGAACGGCGCCAAACAACAGTGCTGGTGATTAAAGTGATAAATACACATATACAGTGAAATTATAAGGTGCAAAAAAAAAACAGATTCTCAACCTTCCTACGGGGAATATGTACAGATTCCCCTCGAGATAATGTAGATACAGGTGTTGGAAGGGAGCGATGGTATCAGGAACACCCCAAAAATAGAAGATACAAAAATATTGGTGCAGTATAATAACATATAGTTAGGAAAAAATCTTGGCTCTATTGAGTGCTTACTTACACCAAGTAAGTGATTAAATCAGCATTTAGCAGGTCAGCAGGTAAGTTGTACACCGCAGTTGCAGGAACCCAGACAGCTGGTAATGCAGGAGAGATCTCACTCGGGTAGGGGTTTCATGGAAAACAAGGGGAGATCATGGTGTACTGTAGATCGAAAATTCAACTTTATAAGATAAAAGCATATAAGAAATGTACTCACAATAAGTACATAATACATGCACACATAGCGTTTTCTTGAGGCAGTAGAGCGCTGGAAGATGGAACTCTCGCTGTTACACTTCCAAGTGACCCTCGCCGGATCGCGATGGATGGCGTGTGATGTCACAACCGGTAAAGGGATGACGACTTCCGGTACGGCACAGACGGAAGAGGGGCAGCAGGGAGACGCAGCAGACTCGGCACCTTCAGTTTCTCAGCAGCTGTGCCGACTAAAGATGGCTCAAAGATAGCTCTACGCGTTTCGCTGTGTTCACCACAGCTTCCTCAGGAGTCGCCCAATAGGCAAACGGCAGCTCGCGCATGCGCCTGTCAGCACGTCCTGAACAGCAATACCGGCTTCCTACCTTTACCGATGCTGTGCGCAAGCGGGGAGACTATAGAGCCGGTTACACACGCGTTATTTACATCAGTTACGCACGTATATGACGATTGCAGTACAGTACATGCATCGATAAGTGGGGAAAAGGTCGTGCTTCACTTTAAGTACAGTTTCACTTTATATACATGCTCCGGTCCCATTGCATACGTTAATGCGGGGTATGCCTGTACATGTGAAGAAGAGACCTGTGAGGTTTGGAAAGCTCTGTACATGTGAAGAAGAGACCTGTGAGGTTGGGAAGCTCTGTACATGTGAAGAAGAGACCTGTGAAGTTTGGGAAGCTCTGTACATGTGAAGACGAGACCTGTGAGGTTAGGAAAGCTCTGTACATGTGAAGAAGAGACCTGCGAGGATTGGGAAGCTCTGTACATGTGAAGCAGAGACCTGTGAGGGTTGGGAAGCTCTGTACATGTGAAGCAGAGACCTGTGAGGTTTGGGAAGCTCTGTGCATGTGAAGAAGAGACCTGTGAGGTTTGGAAAGCTCTGTACGTGTGAAGAAGAGACCTGTGAGGATAGGAAAGCTCTGTACATGTGAAGAAGAGACCTGTGAGGTTTGGGAAGCTCTGTACATTTGAAGAAGAGACCTGTGAGGTTAGGAAAGCTCTGTACATCTGAAGAAGAGACCTGTGTGGCTGTGCATGTTCTGTGAATGTCTGGATTAAAGTTTCTTGATCATTGTTTCTGTGGTGAATGCAGAGCAGTCGAATCCCGTTCTGAGCCGTATCATAACCGACCCTGGCTCCCCTTCCACCTGAAACAGGAGGTTACAATGTATCCATCTCATATATAACTACTCATAAACCCTCAACCCATTAAACACGTCCCTGTCATTAGGTCACTTCGCCCCTACGTGGGACTGACCCTTTAACCCATTAAACACGTCCCTGTCATTAGGTCACTTTGCCCCTATGTGGGACTGACCCTTTAACCCATTAAACACGTCCCTGTCATTAGGTCACTTTGCTCCTACATGGGACTGACCCTTTAAACCATTAAACACGTCCCTGTCATTAGGTCACTTTGCTCCTACTTGGGACTGACCCTTTAACCCATTAAACACGTCCCTGTCATTAGGTCACTTTGCCCCTACATGGGACTGACCTTTTAACCCATTAAACACGTCCCTGTCATTAGGTCACTTTGCCCCTACGTGGGACTGACCCTTTAACACATTAAACACGTCCCTGTCATTAGGACACTTTGCAGAAAACACACTAGATGGCGCTCAATATCTAATCAGCTGAACATAGTGCAAGTGAATAATGAAATAAAAACAAACACAATGTGAAAGACAAATGCAAATAGAATCAAATGCAAACAAGGTAGAAAAAAACACTCAAACCCTTAGACGGACTGTTTCAAGGTCCACACGAACAGAGATAATAGAAGAACCAGGGGAGCGTTGATACCTTAAAAAGAAATAAAATACATACAGTACCGACACACTTTATTGCAGTGTGGTCGGTACCGTAAGCCAGGAGATTTCCCGGCTTGCTAGTGGCCGCCCCTCGGCGTGCCGCGCGTCATAGACGCGCGGTCACGCGTCTTCGGGAGCGTGCGCCCCCTGCACGCACGTCCAGGGGCTCCCCGAGGGAGCCCTGGTGTCCCGCGATCGCGGGACAGCGGCAGGGGGTTCCGGGGGACCCGGCGGACCCGGCAGCGGTAGGGAGAGCGCCCCGATCGGAGGGCGCTCTTCCGCTGCTTCGGCGCGCGCCCGTCACACTCGGGCGCGCGCCAGGCTACTGCTGCGGCCAAGAACGGGCAAATGCTCGAATAAACTTGGCCGCAGCAGTAGTGCAACACTGTGGCAATATGTCAATAGGAGCTCCCAAAAGAGCACTTCTACTGTGAATGGTTAACAGACTAGAAAATAACCGTTGGTTGATCAGGAACTATTTCACCCAAAATTGAATCACTTTGAACAATGTGCCAATGTTTACGTATGATTTTAACTATTTTTTCAGACTGTCTATTAAAGTTTGTAAGGAAAGAGAACTCAAAATTTTTATTCGTCTTAACCTTTTCTGAATCCCTTAGGAGATCTTTCCTTTCTAGACATCCCAAGTAAAAAACAAAAGAGGAGATGGAGCGCAGAGAAAGAAAATGCCAAGGTGACGAAGCGCTATACTGCGTGAAACGCGTTGAGGGTTGCTTAATACCTTTATGTTGCACTCCTGGGTAGGAGTGCATTTTTAGTACGGTAGAATTTTCCCTAATTCAGCAGTGCTGATATCCCCCTGTCATTTCACGAGCAGCTGTTGCTATTGCCATAGCCTTTGCCTGAGCTCGAGAGCCCGCCTATCACCCTTGGTTGGTAACCCTTCCGGTTCCGGGTCAGGGACCCTGTGAGACTTGGAAGCAGTGTGTTACAGTCGGGACAGGGGGTGACAAACAGATGTATATACAGACCTCTGTGGGAACTTCTACTTGTATGCTGTTTTAAACTAATTGTAAGTAATACTGTGCATTGTTGTTCAAATAAATTGACCCATATCTTACCTTGGCATTTTCTTTCTCTGCGCTCCATCTCCTCTTTTGTTTTTTACTTGGACTGTCTGTGGCCGGCTGATCACCGTAGGGAGAAGGAGCAGCGGGAAGAGAGGCATCTCAGAAGAATCCCCTTGAAGTTTACAGACGAGCGCGGTCTCCATTTTCTGGAACTTTCTAGACATCCTACTCTCTCTACTGCATCCTGAATAGTCTTTTCCTCATACTTTTTTTCCCTAAATCTGTCTTGTAAAAAAAGGGATTGTTCATGGAAAACATTGGTATTGGAACAATTTCTTCTAACCCTACGTAGTTGACCATATGGCACATTTTGTAACCATTTAGGGTGATGACAGCTTGAAGGTGTGATATAGTTGTTAATATCAACATCCTTAAAGAAAGTCTGCGTACTGATTGCTCCATCTTCTATGAGTTCAGTCAGGTCCAGGAAATTAACCCTTTCCCGACTGTACTCACAGTTAAATTTAAGATTAAGCAAATTATCATTTAGATAATGTATAAATCTTACTAGACTTTCCTCATCCCCTTTCCAGATAAAAAATATATCGTCAATATATCTTCGCCACAGGCACAAGTCCACACCCAGCTCTGCAATGGACCAGATATGGTCTTCCTCCCATGAGCCCATGAGAAGATTTGCATAGCTGGGTGCAAACTTTGTGCCCATGGCGGTGCCACATTTCTGGAGGTAGTAGACTCCTTCGAACAAAAAATAATTATGTTCTAGGATAAACCTTATCCTATCTAGAATAAAGTTTGCCTGTTCATGAGGCATATCATAATCTTTTGACAGAGCTCTATCTATAGCATCATGCCCATCTTTATGGCTGATGCATGTATATAAGGAAGTTATATCACATGTTGCAAGAAACCACCCTTCTTCCCATTTTTGACTATCCAAAACACGTAGGATGTCAGTCGAGTCTTTCAAGTATGATGGGAGTTGTTTCACATATTTTTGCAGGTAGGTATCTATATATGCAGATAAGTTAGACGTCATGAAATCAATACCCGCTATTATGGGTCTTCCTGGGGGGTTAACTAATTTCTTGTGGAGTTTAGGGAGGTAATAAAAGATGGGTCTAATTGGATGTTCTCTATACAAAAAATTGTACTCACTCTCATTTATTACTCCATCCAGTTTCCCTTTGTCTAACAGTTTTTTTAATTTACAAAGAAAGTCTGAAGTGGAATCTTTTTTCAAAGGTGTATAAGTATGTTTATCACCTAGAATCTGATATGCCTCAGTGATGTAATCTTCCCTGTTGATAATCGCCACTCCTCCCCCTTATCAGCCTGTTTTATAACTACACTGCTATCTTTTTGAAGGGTTTTAAGGGCTTCTCTTTCGCTTTTACTTAGGTTACTGTCAAATTTGTGTCAATTCTATGCTTACTTTTGTTTTGGCATATATGATTTAGTCCTCCAATTATCCCTTTCGGGACTTATCCTAGGCATTTTCGGGGTATATTTTCTAGGTTTTTTCTTTTCTTTAGATGTGTCTTTTTTGGGGGGAGGTTTCTTAGGGGATTTTTTATTTTTATTTTGAATACCTTTTTCAACAATGGGTTCAATTTTATCATTTTTATCAAGTTTTCTAGGGGCCCCATCTTTATAGTCATCCTCATCTCTTAAGATTTTTTTTTACTTTCTTTGTAATTGTCTCTTTCCATATTTTATCCAATTTATTTTGCAATTTGGTGTCTTTCTCTTTGAAGAGTACAGTCTGGTCTAAATTACCAATCTTATCTTCAATTTCCTTCACCTCTATGCCAATCTGTGACACATGGTTTTTTTGTTGGTCTATAACTAAACCAATTAGGTCATTTGAAAATTTTTCCAAAAGACCATACCATTTCTCAAGAAAGATTTCATCTTCCAGATCAATGGATGGATCCTTTTTAATTCTAAGACATCTTGGGACTCTCCCATTGAAGACATATTTTTCTAAAAATGTGTAGTCCCAAAACTTTTTAATATCTTTGATTAGCAACCTCTCCAATTTTTCAAATTCAGATTCTAAAATATTAGCCTCCCCTATAATGGGGACATAATCCAGATCTAATTTGAGAATATTCTTGAAGTCCACAGATTTTGTGTGTCTTCTAGAGAAAATATTGGAGGGGTTGCTATCTATCTCTATATCTTCCATAGTGAAAAAATAGTGCAGCCTATCTAAAAGAAACCAACAGATACAGAAAACACACTAGATGGCGCTCACTATCTAATCAGCTAAACATAGTGCAAGTGAATAATGAAATAAAAACAAACACAATGTGAAAGAAAAATGCAAATAGAATCAAATGCAAACAAGGTAGAAAAAAACACTCAAACCCTTAGACGGACTGTTTCAAGGTCCACACGAACAGAGATAATAGAAGAACCAGGGGAGCGTTGATACCTTAAAAAGAAATAAAATACATAGTGCAACACTGTGGCAATATGTCAATAGGAGCTCCCAAAAGAGCACTTCTGCTGTGAATGGTTAACAGACTAGAGTGCCACAGATGGAGGCTATATGAAGGAGGTGTAATCTCAAGGAAGAGAGACACACACGGAACTCAAGTAAAATCACACAATTTATCCAAACACAATAAAAGTGGAGGTTTACAAGATCCCAATGGGATAACAGCATAGGACGTTGGTGATCGCAATATCACATAACAGCGTCTCTACTGCATCAAACCGCCACGGTGCATCGAAGCCTGGTGTCGACACGTCACTTCCGGTCGCGGTAGCCGATACGTCATTTCCGGTGTCGCCGCCGGTTGGAAAATGATTTCACGGGAATCCAGGCAATCTCTCCCTCTCAATCGTAGGGTCACACTCTACGCGTTTCGCCATTCTAAATGATGGCTTCGTCAGGAGTAGCAGTAGAGCCAAGATTTTTTCCTAACTATATGTTAATATACTGCACCAATATTTTTGTATCTTCTATTTTTGGGGTGTTCCTGATATCATCGCTCCCTTCCAACACCTGTATCTACATTATCTCAAGGGGAATCTGTACATATTCCCCGTAGGAAGGTTGAGAATCTGTTTTTTGTTGCACCTTATAATTTCACTGTATATGTGTATTTATCACTTTAATCACCAGCACTGTTGTTTGGCGCCGTTCTAAATCACTTGGGTCCATTACTGGATATGTGTAGTGACATTCCACGCTGTTTGTTTTTTCCCCCATCCCCTAACTGTAACACCCAGAATAAGATATCACTAGATGGTAATATCCATCACACCTGACATTTACTGTGAACGAACATGTCGCTGACAAAGATGGAAGCTTAGAGTTGATTCCACGCTGATACATTAGGCCGAGTCCATAGAAGGACAGGCCGCGCTTAGCCGTGCGGATGCTCAGCGCTGAGCCCCTGCATCCTCAATGAGGATGCCTTGAGAGGGGGCTCACGCGAGCGTCCGCAGGCATGCGGAGGCTTTGGAATTTTCAGCCGAGCGCCAAGCTGTTTTTCAGCACGCTGTCGGCTGAAAACATCCAATCAGCCTGAAGCAGCGTCAACGTCACGGCGTCGTGACGTCAGCGCCGTGACATTGACGTCAGTGCGTCGCGGGCGATTGGCCCAGCGACGTCACTGCCCCGCCTCCAACCATCTCCCCCCCGGCTCCCTTTGCACACACTAGCTCGCCTGCAAGTCCGTGGAATCGCGCTGACTTAAGCAGGTGAGCCTCAGCATTAGCGCGCCTCCGCTCTCCTGAAGCCTCTATGGCCCCGGCCTTAGAGACATTATGCTATTTTCATTTCAACATGTTTGTTGTTGTATATGAATCTTTCACATGACTTCTTAGTGATTCCATAGATGGCTGGTAATGACAGATACTGATTGTTTATAGATCGATTTGAACATTACTTATCAGGAGATCTTGGTATTCATAGTGTCAAGGAAGCGAACTAGATTTTCCTCACCACCTCTCCGCACAAAAAAACACGTCATCAATGAAACAACGATAGAGGACTAGGCTCGCGCCGAGCTCATCCCCGGACCAGATGTTATTACTCTCCCAAACTGCCATAAACAGATTGGCATAGCTCGGCGCGAACCTATAACCCATCGCCGTCCACACTTCTGTAAATAAAAATGTCCCCCATCCCAAAAACAGTTATGGCTAAGTATGAATTTGATGCTGTCAATTATGAAATCTGTTTGTAATTCTGGTAAATTTACATCTCCCTGCAATAACTGCTTAACTGCCGCATCTTTTGTCTTTAGTTGGTAGCTCGTGAATGTGGCTTCTTCACCAACACTTTAGATTTACATTCCACGCTGTTTTTTTCCCCCATCTCCTAGGTGTAACACCCAGAATAAGATATCACTAAATGATATCCATCACCCCTGACATTTATTGTGAACGAACATGTCGCTGGCAAAGATGGAAGCTTAGAGTTGATTCCACACTGTTAATGACAGATACTGATTGTTTATAGATCGATTTGAACATTACATTTCAGGAGATCTTAGTCTATTCTGCACCTTCCATAAGTATTCTAATATACACATACTATCTGTATGTTCTTTTTGCTCCCCATTTCCTCTACTCATATATTGATCATCTGAGAGAAGACCCCCTGACCCACTCTGTTCCTATCTAACTGACTCTCATACAGTGTGGTCATTATCATCACCACGCAGATCTACCCTATTGGAATATATCTATTCATTTTTTAAGGATTATCGAGGGGAATGTTTGGAGTACCCCTAACATAGGGGGTCATTAAATTAATAATCTACTATTTGAATGAATTGGTGTCCTATCTGTTTATTTTTCACTTGTATAGAACACCATCTCCGTTATGCCATCTGCATGTGAGTTAGACTCCTGACAGGAGTAGATGTTATTTTAATGAGTTTGTTTTGACTTAAAGTGACGGTGTTTAAAAATGTGTAGTGTCACTAATGGAGAAATAAACGGCTGAAGGTTGAGGGCTGGGTGCCCCTTATGTGTGTATACACCTGTTTGTCCCCCTTCTTATACAAAACAAGCCCTAGAAGACTGTCAGGAAACCCACATCTACCTCTACTCTGCTGACCGCTCCACTTCTCTGCAGTCTCATATCACTAGCTGTCTCTCTGTTATCTCTGCGTGGGTGTCTAATCACTATCTTAATCTTAACATGTCAAAAACTGACCTTATCATCTCCCCTCCTTCTTACTCTACACCGACACCGGATTCCTCGCATGGAACAGATGACTCCACCATGACCCCGATACCCCAAGCTAGATGCCTTCAGTAGGTGTCATATGTGCCCCTCCCCTCTCATTCCCCCGCACATTCAGCACCCCTCCAGATCATGTTGTTACCCCTCTGCGATATTGCTAAAATACGTCCCGTCCTCATGGGACAATCCATCAAATTCTTTCTCACGCGCTGATTATATCCCGAATACTGCAACATGCTGCTAGCTGGTCTACGGGGTAACTGGTATGTGGTGATGACTTTCTTTCATATGTGGTTATATAGGGTAATAGGAGGAATTATAGGGAGGGGGTATATGGGGTAATAGGAGGATTTATAGGAAGCATTATATGGGGTAATAGGAGGAATTATAGGAAACGTTATATGGGCAATAGGAGGAGTTATAGAGAGCGGTTATAGGGGCAATAGGAGGAGTTATAGGGAGGGGTTATATGGGGTAATGGGAGGAGCTATAGGGAATGGTTATATGGGCAATAGAAGTTATGGGGAGAGGTTATATGTAGCAATAGGAGGAGTTATGGGAAGAAACTATATGGAGCAAATATGAGTTAAATGGATCCAAATAGTCACAATGAATACTTTCATTTTATTTTGCATTAAAATTCAATTTTATTTCACAATTTCAAATTGAACAGTACGAACGTCCTACTAATTTGGGCCCTAAAAGATCTGCATCTCCAACCAATGCCACCAGCTATTTTTAGAGACGTCGCTGGCTTAACCCTTCCCCCCCTACCCCCTAAGACCTTCACAATTGAATGTAGACCCTTCATGGGGAAGTTGAGAAGAAAGAAGACTCAGTTTTTACAGCAGGTGAACCTGACATCATTGAGGGCCGTGTCATCTCCGTCTCCTTGGTTTGACTCCACCCTGGTGCTGATGCCACAGATCCCTATTTCGCAGAAAGGGCTCCAGGGTCCGTATGTCCCCCACGATTGTCCAGATCCCTCTAGTATCGTTTCGTCTGAGCACTTAAATATGATGTTGTTGGCGGCAGTGTCGTCACCGTCCCCCTGAGGTGGCTCTACTCTCAAGCGGAAGGCGATGAGGTTGCCGTTAGGACACCGCACAGGGGAGGCCCATGAACCCCACCTGAGAGAGAAGAAGGAGGATGTGGTTAGTGGTGAACAGGAAACTTCCTAGGTGCTTTTGCAGAGGAGACCTGACCTGTAGGACGAGGCACAGAATTTTAGTGGAGATATGACCAATTATCTATATAGTGGTATTACAAGAGACAGGGGGTGCCCAATGCTGCATCCAATTGACAAAACATATAAAGTAAAATACTTCAATAATAATAATTGGTTATTTAGTTAACCCTTTGGCCAAAGGCATCATAAGCCTGCATACCAACGTCAAGGTATAACCAAGGTTATACCTTGACGTTGGTATGCAGGCTTATGATGCCTTTGGCCAAAGGGTTAACTAAATTGCTGGGTAATACCACTATATAGATAATTGGTCATATCTCCAAGAGACAGGGGCACCCCCTTGCCACGCTCAGTAGCTCTCTGGTTGACATAAATATATATTCACTTTGTGGTGGGTGGGGGAGTTTGAGCTTGCTGGGTATCTGTGTTAACCTATGTCTCTTTGGAGGCTGTGGCACCTCCCCCCAGAGCTCACTCCTCCTCCTTCACCCTTTTAACTTGGAAGGTCATTTCACTTGCTGCAGGAACAAGACCCATTATGGTTTTTTCCCCTCTCACAGAGGTAAAAAGAAGGGTTCACAGTGTAGTGTAGGACCTGCATTATTTTGGTTATACCTTGACGTTGGTATGCAGGCTTATGACGCCTTTGGCCAAAGGGTTAACTAAATAACCAATTATTATTATTGAAGTATTTTACTTTATATGTTTTGTCAATTGGATGCAGCATTGG
Organism: Ascaphus truei; assembly: GCF_040206685.1. Lineage (NCBI taxonomy): Eukaryota > Metazoa > Chordata > Amphibia > Anura > Ascaphidae > Ascaphus > Ascaphus truei. The sequence continues at coordinate 32,271,083 of NC_134502.1, read as the reverse complement.
GCACCCCCTGTCTCTTGTTATATACAATTGCCACGCTCAGTAGCTCTCTGGTTGACATAAATATATATTCACTTTGTGGTGGGTGTGGGAGTTTGAGCTTGCTGGGTATCTGTGTTAACCTATAGTGGTATTACTCCTGTCCTACGTCCTTCAGGGGAGTAAAGGGGATCTATAATAGGGTGAGAGTAAAGGGGATCTCTAATAGGGTGAGAGTAAAGGGGATCTCTAATAGGGTGAGAGTAAAGGGGATCTCTAATAGGGTGAGAGTAAAGGGGATCTCTAATAGGGTGAGATTAAAGGGGATCTCTAATTGGGTGAGAGTAAAGGGGAACTCTAATTGGGTGAGAGTAAAGGGGATCTCTAATAGGGTGAGAGTAAAGGGGATCTCTAATTGGGTGAGAGTAAAGGGGATTTTTAATCTGTAAAGTGGTATCACCTGCTCCCTTAATCTCTTGTGATACCCATCTCTATATATTCAAATACCTTGCTATCCTCCAAGCTGCCTTAATTTCCCTCCCTATACACCCCAACATTTTGCTTCCCTCGGAACTCCCTATACACCCCTCCTTTATACACCCCAAAATCCTGTCATCGTAATATATGCTTGGCAAACTCTGCACATGTGAAGAAGAGACCTGTGAGGTTTGGCGAGCTCTGCACATGTGAAGAAGAGACCTGCGAGGTTTGGCGAGCTCTGTACATGTGAAGAAGAGACCTGGGAGGTTAGGAAAGCTCTGTACATGTGAAGAAGAGACCTGTGTGGCTGTGCATGTCCTGTGAATGACTTACGCTCCTTCAGTAGACTGGATTGGAAATTCCCCATTGTTGTTGTTGCTAACACAGTGCAGCCGGATTCCGTTCAGAGCCGTATCATCCCCCTTCCCCTGATTCCCTTCCACCTGTATCAGGAAGATCAGTTACAATGTATCCATCTCATACAGTATATAACTACTCATAAACCCTCAACCCATTAAACACGTCCCTGTCATTCGGTCACTTTGCCCCTTTGTGGGACTGACCCTTTAACCCATTAAACACGTCCCTGTCATTAGGTCACTTTGCTCCTAGGTGGGACTGACCCTTTAACCCATTAAACATGTCCCTGTCATTAGGTCACTTTGCCCCTTTGTGGGACTGACCCTTTAACCCATTAAACACGTCCCTGTCATTAGGTTTCTTTGCCCCAATGTGGGACTGACCCTCTAACCCATTAAACACGTCCCTGTCATTAGGTCACTTTGCCCCTATGTAGGACTGACCCTTTAACCCATTTAACACATCTCTGTCATTAGGTCACTTTGCCCCTATGTAGGACTGACCCTTTAACCCATTAAACACGTCCCTGTCATTAGGTCACTTTGGCCCTACGTTGGACGGACCCTTTAACCCATTAAACACATCCCTGTCATTAGGTCACTTTGCTCCTAGGTGGGACTGACCCTTTAACCCATTAAACATGTCCCTGTCATTAGGTCACTTTGCTCCTAGGTGGGACTGACCCTTTAACCCATTAAACACGTCCCTGTCATTAGGTCACTTTGCCCATACGTGGGACTGACCCTTTAACCCATTAAACACGGCCCTGTCATTAGGTCACTTTGGCCCTATGTGGGACTGACCCTTTAACCCATTAAACACGTCCCTGTCATTAGGTCACTTTGCTCCTAGGTGGGACTGACCCTTTAACCACAGAGATTCTAATAGGGGGCAACGGCGTAACTAAAATTTGAAAGAGCCCTAAACAAAAATCATAAAATAAATTGATTTTCAAATATCGGTGCCCTTGTGAACTGCCCCCCCTCTCCCTCTCATACTCCCCCTCTCATTCCCACACTCCACCTCTCCCTCTCACACTCCCCTCTCATCCCCACACTCCCCCTCTCCCTCTCACACTCCCCTCTCATCCCCACACTCCACCTCTTCCTCTCACACCCCCCTCTCATCCCCACTCTCCACCTCTCCCTCTCACACTCCCCTCTCATCCCCACACTCCCTCTCTCCATCTCACATTGCCCTCTCATCCCCACACTCCAACTCTCCCTCTCACACTCCCCTCTCATCCCTACACTCCACCTCTCCCTCTCACACTCCCCTCTCATCCCCACGATCCCCCTCTCATCCCCACACTCCCCCTCTCCCTCTCACACTCCCCTCTCATCCCCACACTCCACCTCTCCCTCTCACACTCCCCTCTCATCCCCACACTCCACCTCTCCCTCTCACACTCCCCTCTCATCCCCACACTCCACCTCTCCCTCTCACACTCCCCTCTCATCCCCACACTCCACCTCTCCCTCTCACACTCTCCTCTCATCCCCACACTCCACCTCTCCCTCTCACACTCCCCTCTCATCCCCACACTCCACCTCTCCCTCTCACACTCCCCCTCTCCCTCTCATACTCCCCTCTCATCCCCACACTCCACCTCTCATCCCCACACTCCACCTCTCCCTCTCATACTCCCCTCTCATCCCCACACTCCACCTCTCCCTCTCACACTCCCCTCTTATCCCCACACTCCACCTCTCCCTCTCACACTCCCCTCTCATCCCCACACTCCACCTCTCCCTCTCATACTCCCCTCTCATCCCCACACTCCACCTCTCCCTCTCACACTCCCCTCTCATCCCCACACTCCACCTCTCCCTCTCTCACTTTCTCCCTCTCATCCTCACACTCCCCTTCTCATCCCCACCCTCCCCCTCTCATCCCCACACTCCCCCTCTCATCTCCATTCTCCCCCTCTCATCCCCACCCTCCCTCTCTCATCCCCAGCCTCCCCCTCTCATCCCCACACTCCCCCTCTCATCCCCACACTCCACCTCTCCCTCTCACACTCCCCCTCTCATCCTTACACTCCACCTCTCCCTCTCACACTCACCCTCTCACTTTCTCCCTCTCATCTTCACACTCCCCATCTCATCCCCACACTCCCCCTCTCCCTCACACTCCCCCTCTCATCCCTACACTCCACCTCTCCATCTCACACTTACCCTCTCACTTTCTCCCTCTCATCCTCAAACTCCCCTTCTCATCCCCACACTCCACCTCTCCCTCTCACACTCACCCTCTCACTTTCTCCCTCTCATCCTCACACTCCCCCTCTCATCCCTACACTCCACCTCTCCCTCTCACACTCACTCTCTCACTTTCTCCCTCTCATCCTCACACTCCCCTCTCATCCCCACACTCCACCTCTCCCTCTCACACTCACCCTCTTTCTTTCTCCCTCTCATCCTCACACTCACCTTCTCATCCCCACACTCCCCTCTCATCCCCACACTCCCCTCTCATCCCCACCCTCCCACTCTCATCTCCACACCCCCCTCTCATCCCCACGCTCCCCCTCTCATCCCCACTCCCACTCTGCTCCTCACGCTCCCCCTCTCATCCCCACACTCCCCTCTCATCCCCGAACTCCCCTCTCATCCCCACATTCCCCTTCTCATCCCCACCCTCCCCCTCTCATCCCCACCCTCCCCCTCTCATCCCCACCCTCTCCCTCTCATCCCCACCCTCCCCCTTTCATCCCCACCCTCCCCCTCTCATCCCCACGCTCCCCCTCTGCTCCCCACACTCCCCCTCTGCTCCCCACCCTCCCCCACTCATCCCCACCCTCCCCCTCTCATCCCGACGCTCTCCTTCTCATCCCCACACTCCCCCTCTCATCCCCACACTCCCCCTCTCATCCCCACACTCCCCCTCTCATCCCCACACTCCCCCTCTGCTCCCCACCCTCCCCCTCTCATCCCCACACTCCCCTCTCATCCCCATGCTCCCCTCTCATCCCCACACTGCCCTCTCATCCCCATGCTCCCCTCTCATCCCCACACTCCCCTCTCATCCCCACCCTCCCCCTCTCATCCCCACACTCCCCTCTCATCCCCATGCTCCCCCTCTCATCCCCGCACTCCCCTCTCATCCCCACGCTCCCCCTGTCATCCCCACACTCCCCCTCTCATCCCTACGCTCCCCCTCTCATCCCCACACTCTAGTATTATTACTAGGGGAAAACAATACAAAGAGTAAAAAATGTTCAGCACAGTTAAAAAAGGAGATTTGTGCACTAAGAAGCTGGCCTCTGAAGTAGTCTTTGTTAGCCAAATATTTTACTGCGCCTGCAAAATTAGATTGTAAGTTCTGCGGGGCAGGTAATTACTGTGCCAGCAAAATCCCATATACAGCACAATATACATTGCCATGCAAGAAATAATATTATTATATATATCTCACCTTGAGAGAGAATGCTTTGGCACGGGAACCATCAGGACAAGTTTGAAGAGCCCCCCAGTCACCCCAAGGACCTCCGTTGCTGACATAGAGGACAGGGGGAGTCTGCCCGTATCCTACTGAGAAGAGAGAGAGAAGGAGGAGGGATGAGACCGCCTGGAACATCATGGTGGGTTCTTGAGAAACTCAACTGGAGATGTCAAGAGATGTCAACTGCGTTGTCTATTTATAGACCAACCCATCCCAGAATGAGCCAACCCAATGCCGGATCTTCTTGAGTTAACCCCTCCCACCCAACCCCCTTCTAGATTTAGCAAGAACTCGTTTAACCAGTTGAAATTGGAGTATCTTTACATCACTCCTCGGGTTATTACAACATCTGGGGACTGATTAGAGATAAGATTTTAGGATGGGGAAATAGAGCGTTTAGATGACAATGATCAACAGGATCTTCAAAGAGAGATTTCCAAATAAGGGCTATCAGTTAAAATAACTGCATTAAAATCATACTCCTAGCTGCAGATGGACGGACGGGTCTGAATCTGTCTGGGATAGGGGCTGTGACAGAGATTGTAAGAAACCCCAACCCTTTCTTACAGCGCGTCTGAGATCAGATGCATTGTAAGGAATCCCAACCCTCTCTAATAGCGCGTCTGAGATCAGATGCATTGTAAGGAATCCCAACCCTCTCTAATAGCGCGTCTGAGATCAGATGCATTGTAAGGAATCCCAACCCTCTCTAATAGCGCGTCTGAGATCAGATGCATTGTAAGGAACCCCAACCCTCTCTAATAGCGCGTCTGAGATCAGATGCATTGTAAGGAACCCCGACCCTCTCTAATAGCGCGTCTGAGATCAGATGCATTGTAAGGAACCCCAACCCTCTCTAATAGCGCATCCGAGATCAGATGTATTGTAAAGAACCCCAACCCCCTCTAATAGCACATCTGGGATCAGATGTGTTGCTAGAAACCCCAACCCTCTCTAATAGCGCGTCTGAGAACAGATGCATTGTAAGGAACCCCAACCCTCTCTAATAGCACGTCCGAGATCAGATGCATTGTAAGGAACCCCAACCCCCTCTTATAGCGCGTCTGAGATCAGATGCATTGTAAGGAACCCCAACCCTCTCTAATAGCACGTCTGAGATCAGATGCATTGTAAGGAACCCCAACCCTCTCTAATAGCGCGTCTGAGATCAGATGCATTGTAAGGAATCCCAACCCTCTCTAATAGCGCGTCCGAGATCAGATGCATTGTAAAGAACCCCAACCCCCTCTAATAGCGCGTCTGAGATCAGATGTGTTGCTAGAAACCCCAACCCTCTCTAATAGCACGTCTGAGAACAGATGCATTGTAAGGAACCCCAACCTCTCTAATAGTGCGTCTGAGAACAGATGCATTGTAAGGAACCCCAACCTCTCTAATAGTGCGTCTGAGAACAGATGCATTGTAAGGAACCCTCTCTAATAGCATGTCTGAAATTAGATACATTGTAAGGATTCTAAACCCACTCTAATAGCGCGTCTGATATCAGATGCATTGTAAGGAACCCCAATCTTCTCTAATAGCGCGTCTGAGATCAGATGCATTGTAAGGAATCCCAACACTCTCTAATAGCGCGTCTGAGAACAGATGCATTTTAAGGAACCCCAACCCTCTCTAATAGCGCATATTAGATCAGATGCATTGTAAGGAACCCCATCCCTCTCTAATAGCGCATCTGAGATCAGATGCATTGTAAGGAACCCCAACCATCTCTAATAGCACATCTGGGATCAGATGCAATGTAAGGAACCCCAACGCTCTCTAATAGGACATCTTAGATCAGATGCATTGTAAGGAACACCAACCCTCTATATTAGCGCGTCTGAGATCAGATGCATTGTAAGGAACCCCAACCCTCTCTAATAGCGCGTCTGAGATCAGATGCATTGTAAGGAACCCCAACCCTCTCTAAGGCGTGTCTAAAATCAGATGCATTGTAATAAACCCCAACCCTCTCTAGTAGCGTGTCTGAGATCAGATGCATTGTAAGGAACCCCAACCCTCTCTAATAGCGCGTCTGAGATCAGATGCATTGTAAGGAACCCCATCCCTCTCTACTAGCGCATCTGAGATCAGATGCATTGTAAGGAACCCCAACCATCTCTAATAGCACATCTGGGATCAGATGAAATGTAAGGAACCCCAAAGCTCTCTAATAGGACATCTTAGATCAGATGCATTGTAAGGAACCCCAACCCTCTATATTAGCGCGTCTGAGATCAGATGCATTGTAAGGAACCCCAACCCCCTCTAATAGCTCATCTGAGATCAGATGCAGTGTAAGGAACCACAACCCTCTCTAATAGCGCGTCTGAGATCAGATGCATTGTAAGGAACCCCAACCCTCTCTAAAAAGCGCGTCTGAGATCAGATGCATTGTAAGGAACCCCAACCCCCTCTATTAGCGCGTCTGAGATCCGATGCATTGTAAGGAACTCCAACCCTCTCTAATAGGGCGTCTGAGATCAGATGCATTGTAAGGGACCCCATTCCTCTCTAATAGCGCATCTGAGATCAGATGCATTGTAAGGAACCCCAACCATCTCTAATAGCACATCTGGGATCAGATGCAATGTAAGGAACCCCAACGCTCTCTAATAGGACATCTTAGATAAGATGCATTGTAAGGAACCCCAACCCTCTATATTAGCGCGTCTGAGATCAGATGCATTGTAAGGAACCCCAACCCTCTCTAATAGCGTGTCTGAAATCAGATGCATTGTAAGGAACCCCAACCCTCTCTAATAGCGCGTCTGAGATCTGATGCATTGTAAGGAACCCCAACCCTCTCTAATAGCGCGTCTGAGATCAAATGCATTGTAAGGGACCCCAACCCTCTCTAATAGCGCGTCTGAGATCAGATGCATTGTAAAGAACCCCAATCCTCTCTAATAGCGCGTCTGAGATCACATACATTGTAAGGAACCCCAACCCCCTCTAAAAGCGCGTCTGAGATCAGATGCATTGTAAATTCTTCTGAATTTGGTACAATTTTCCAATGACCTGAAAATTGCAGGGACCCTTTAGGGACACCCGTTGAAACTAAGGGTGCTAGAAACCCCGGTTGAAAAACACTGGTCTAATAGTTGATTTGGTGGTAGACGGGGCGTAGTAAATATATAGGATGATCCTTGCGAGAACAAGGAAAGATCTCCTTCTGTCAGCTCTACAATCCAAACAGGATGAAATGATCGCGTAATATAAAATGTAACGTTTAATATAAAACCTACATGAGAACAGTGTCACAAACAGGCAAAGACGCTTAGACAACACAAAATATAATACAAATGTTGAATCATACAGCGCACAGCTGTGAGAAATAGTTAAATTCTCCCTGTGTCTCTCCTTTGAGTAGTGGGGGTGTGTGAGTAGTGGTGGGGTGTGAGTAGTGGGTGTGTGTGAGTAGTGGGGGGTGTGAGCAGTGGTGTGAGTAGTGTTGGGGTGTGAGTAGATTAACTTGGGGTCATCCCTAGCAAGGCTGAGCACAGGACTAAGGTATCTCAGAGGTCGTTGCCTCCTAAAGAATATGTGGACACAATTACTGGCTTATTATCACACCCCCACTGTCTCTCTGTGTCTGAGACAGACTGGCCGGGTTGGAAGTGTATACAGAGGTATATAATCACAGCCATACTGATAAGGTATCATTATCCCACTGTCTCTCTGTGTCTGAGACAGACTGGCCGGGATGGGAGTGTATACAGAGGTAAATAATCACAGCCATACTGATAAGGTATCATTATCCCACTGTTACAGAGGGAGGACACACAGATGTAAGTATAGATGATACAGCTCGGAGGCAGGGTCCATTCTATGTAAAATCAGTATGCTGGCTGCGGCCTTCTCTCTGCGTGGGGAATACTCACAGCGCGGGGATAAAGTCAGCGCATTGTCGGCTGACTTAGCATTGATTTACCGCGCACTAAAACATGGGGCAAAATGGTATTCACTAAGGCACGTTCTATAGTGCCGGGCGCGTGCAACGCCGTGCGCACGCGCGGATTTTCAATTGGCTGACGTCAGTTATCCTTTCTATACAAGTGCCGCGCGCGCGCACGGCAGGGAGAGGGGAGCCGACAGGCAGCGGCGAAGATGAGGAAATTCATCTTTTCACGCCACTGCCTGCGTGTGTGTGTGTGTGTGTGTGTGTGTGTGTGTGTGTGTCGTGCGTGCGTGCGTGCGTGCGTGTGTGTGTGTGACCTTTGGTCCTTCAGTGTGCAGGTTCAGTGTGCAGTGTGCAGGTTCCCTCAGGAACCTGTGAGGGAACCTGCACACTGAAGGACTGGCAAAACCATTGCTGACATCAGACCCAGTTTGGCTTCCCGCCCCTTACCTGTGACGCGAAAGCGGAAGTGACGCGACGGCAGTGACGGATGCGGAAGTCCACGGCGAGGTGCGAGTGAAGCACTGGGAAGCAGCTCCAAATTATACCATCCTTCTATCGGCAGTTCTCTCCACCATCCGTTTAATATATGGAAAATGTGAGTTTCCTTAAACATTTGTGATGAATACATTATTTGTAGTTCAAACAGTATGCACTATTGTGGTTTTCCTTTATTTACATACCCTGAGGGATATCCGGATTTCTGAGTATTAAAGGGCTCCAGTCAGAGAGAGAAGGATCTCTGACATGCAGTAACTTACAGCGATTTTTGTGAGTTCGATTCCTATTGTTGTATACAGAATATTAGCAGTGATTTACCATCTGCACTATATATATATTTTCTTCTTTTTTATATGTAGCCCTTTTTCTGGACACCTACCTAAGGACTACTGGTCACTGTCTAACACCTGTGGCTCCAGGAGATCTGAGCTTCCGCTAGCTGGGAGCCTGGGGCAATACACACTCATAACATAGCGCAGCGCCTCCACTTACCCAGGATCCCCAGTACGAAATATTTACCCTGGGCAAGAACCATACCATACATCGTGGGACAACCAAACTTTACTGCATCTGTTGGTGGCACCTCCTTGACAACACAACATGCATGAATATATATATATGCGAGTATATCATAACATGGATAGCACTTCCTAACACATTATAACCGCTATTATGCTAAAGTGGCTCGGCCACACCTCAAGGGGAATACTGTCCTGTACAGCCGTGGCTCGGCCACGCTCTCATAGAGTATGTCCTTGTGACACTTGGAGAGAATGTTATCTATCCGCTAGCCACTTGCTAGTGTCTGTTCAAGTTAATACTAAGGCGGGATCAGCGCCTGATGACCGGTGTCGGTGCACTTGCAGAATACAAAATACCTCCCGGTCACGGCGGTGACCACGCCTCTTCTCAAAGGGTCCGTCGCATCTGTTCCAGACCTTCCGCTGTCGCCGGCTCCGCCGTCTGCGCCCAGACGGCAGTATCAGTCCACAACTCCGTGCGCTTGAATCTGTCTAAGGTGACAATAACTATTCACTACGGGCGGCCCTAAAGTACCGCAACCTACGGTGACGCGGGGGATACTCCTAGGGACCTGGGGATAGTCTCTGGCCTACGCCGGCGGGTCACGGACCCCCTGCTCTCGCACTCCCTGTTCCGGCAAAACTCCAACTCCTTCTGCTAGCGTGGTCCTTTTCCCCCACGCTTCCTGTTCTCCTCCCCTACCAACCCAGCCTGTTCATTGGCTCTTCGCACCAGCTGACTCCTCCAAGGTTCGCGGGGGGGGGGTTAAAGTTCAGTCCTTTCTCATTGGTTCGCTGTTCGCGCGCTTCCTGGGCGCATGCGCGACCTTTCCTCTATACCAGTGACCTCGCAACATTGCGCAACAATATGGCGGCGCCCTGTACCAACCCGCCGTACAGTGTACACACACACAGTGTATTAACACATCCTTACATATATATCACGTTTTTCCCCTGCGCTCCTACTCAACTCCAAGCAAAGAAAATTCCATATCCTGGGACATGGAACTGTCCCATCAGAGGAAGTTGAGCTGCTATTCTACACATTATATTTGTAATTCACTTTTTTTGGTGTAAGGTATACCTGTGTACTATTTGTGTTTCACTTATTACACTAATTTATTTATTATCACTTGGGAAGCGCCCAGTCCACCCACTCCCCCCCCCCCCCTTTTTTTTGTAGTGTCTGCTCTAGGGAGGGACACCTGTTGATATAAAGCTTATGGTTGCAACAAGTAAAGTTAATTGGCTAAGGTGTATTGCTGTGTGTGTGTGTTAATGTACATAAGTTCCTGCGAAGACCCACTTCCCCTCGGGCGGAAGCTGTCGCAGGTGGAGGCACTGCACCAAGTTATAAGTATTGTGCCGGGCCAAAGGACACACACACACACACACACACGCAGGCAGTGGCGTGAAAAGATGAATTTCCTCATCTTCGCCGCTGCCTGTATAGAAAGGATAACTGACGTCAGACAACAGAAAATCCGCGCGCGCACACACACACACAGACACACACACACTACTCACACACAACTCCACTACTCACACACACTACTCACACACAACCCCACTACTCACCCCCACCCCACTACTCACCCCCACCCCACTACTCACCCCCACCCCACTACTCACACACAACTCCACTACTCACACACACTACTCACACACAACCCCACTACTCACCCCCACCCCACTACTCACCCCCACCCCACTACTCACACACACCCCACTACTCACACACACACACACTACTCACACACACACAATACTCACACACACCCCCACTACTCACCCCCCACTACTCTCACACACCCACTACTCACCCCCCCCCACTACTCACACACACCACTACTCACACCCCCCACTACTCATACACATACCCACTACTCACACACACCCACTACTCACACCCTCCCCACTACTCACACCCCCCATTGCACTCACACCCCCCCTACTCACACACACACCACTACTCACACACAACCCCACTTCTCAAACCCCCCCACTACAAACACACGCACCACTACTCACACACACACACCACTCACACCCCCCACTACTCACACCCACCCACTACTCACACACGCACCACTACTCACACCCCCCCACTACTCACACCCGCCAACTACTCACACAACCCCCCACTACTCACACCCCCCCAATACTCGCACACACACACACCACTACTCACACCCCCCCAATACTCACACCCCCACTACCCACACACCCCACTACTCACACACACCCACTACTCACCCCCCCTCCATTACCCAGGAGAGACACAGGGAGAATGTAACTATTTCTCACAGCTGTGCGCTATACGATTCAACATTTGTATTATATTTTGTGTTGTATAAGTGTCTTTGCCGGTTTGTGACACTGTTCTCATGTAGGTTTTATATTAAACGTTACGTTTTATATTACGGGATCATTTCATCCTGTTTGGATTGGAGCGCTGACAGAAGGAAATCATTCCTCGTTATCGCAAGGATCTGTCCTATATATTTACAACGCCCCGTCTACCACAAAACCAACTATAAGACCAGCGTTTTTCAACTGGGGTTTGTTTCTAGCACCCTTGATTTCAACGGGTTTCCCTAAAGGGTCCCTGTAATTTTCAGGTCATTGGAAAATTGTACCAAATTCAGAAGAATTTACAATGCATGTGATCTCAGAGGCGCTATTAGAGAGGGTTGGGGTTCCTTACAATGCATCTGATCACAGATGCGCTATTAGAGAGGGTTGGGGTTCCTTACAATGCATCTGATCTCAGACGCGCTATTAGAGAGGGTTGGGGTTTCTTACAATGCATCTGATCTCAGCTGCGCTATTAGAGAGGGTTGGGGTTCCTTACACTGCATCTGATCTCAGACGCGCTATTAGAGAGGGTTTGGGTTCCTTGCAATGCATCTGATCTCAGACGCGCTATTAGAGAGGGTTGGGGTTCCTTGCAATGCATCTGATCTCAGACGCGCTATTAGAGAGGTTTGGGGTTCCTTACAATGCATCTGATCACAGATGCACAATTAGAGATGGTCGGGTTTCCTTACAATGCATCTAGATCTCAGACGCGCTTTTAGAGAGGGTTGGGGTTCCTTACAATGCATCTGATCTCAGACGCGCTATTTGAGAGGGCTGGGTTTCCTTACAATGCATCTAGATCTCAGACGCGCTTTTAGAGAGGGTTGGGGTTCCTTACAATGTATCTGATCTCAGATGCGCTATTAGAGAGGGTTGGAGTTCCTTACAATGTATCTGATCTCAGACGCGTTATTAGAGAGGGTTGGGGTTCCTTACAATGTATCTGATCTCAGATGCGCTATTAGAGAGGGTTGCAGTTCCTTACAATGTATCTGATCTCAGATGCGCTATTAGAGAGGGTTGGGGTTCCTTACAATGCATCTGATCTTAGACGCGCTATTAGAGAGGGTTGGGGTTCCTTACAATGCATCTAGATCTCAGACGCGCTATTAGAGAGGGTTGGAGTTCCTTACAATGTATCTGATCTCAGACGCGCTATTAGAGAGGGTTGGAGTTCCTTACAATGTATCTGATCTCAGACGCGCTATTAGAGAGGGTTGGGGTTCCTTACAATGCTTCTGATCTCAGACGCGCTAATATAGAGGGTTGGGGTTCCTTACAATGTATCTGATCTCAGATGCGCTATTAGAGAGGGTTGGAGTTCCTTACAATGTATCTGATCTCAGATGCGCTATTAGAGAGGGTTGCAGTTCCTTACAATGTATCTGATCTCAGACGCGCTATTAGAGAGGGTTGGGGTTCCTTACAATGCATCTGATCTCAGACGCGCTATTAGAGAGGGTTGGGGTTCCTTACAATGCATCTGATCTTAGACGCGCTATTAGAGAGGGTTGGGGTTCCTTACAATGCATCTGATCTCAGACGCGCTATTAGAGAGGGTTGGAGTTCCTTACAATGTATCTGATCTCAGACGCGCTATTAGAGAGGGTTGGAGTTCCTTACAATGTATCTGATCTCAGACGCGTTATTAGAGAGGGTTGGGGTTCCTTACAATGTATCTGATCTCAGATGCGCTATTAGAGAGGGTTGGAGTTCCTTACAATGTATCTGATCTCAGACGCGCTATTAGAGAGGGTTGCAGTTCCTTACAATGTATCTGATCTCAGACGCGCTATTAGAGAGGGTTGGGGTTCCTTACAATGCATCTGATCTTAGACGCGCTATTAGAGAGGGTTGGGGTTCCTTACAATGCATCTGATCTCAGACGCGCTATTAGAGAGGGTTGGAGTTCCTTACAATGTATCTGATCTCAGACGCGCTATTAGAGAGGGTTGGGGTTCCTTACAATGCATCTAGATCTCAGACGCGCTTTTAGAGAGGGTTGGGGTTCCTTACAATGTATCTGATCTCAGACGCGCTATTAGAGAGGGTTGGAGTTCCTTACAATGCATCTGATCTCAGACGCGTTATTAGAGAGGGTTGGGGTTCCTTACAATGTATCTGATCTCAGATGCGCTATTAGAGAGGGTTGGAGTTCCTTACAATGTATCTGATCTCAGACGCGCTATTAGAGAGGGTTGCAGTTCCTTACAATGTATCTGATCTCAGACGCGCTATTAGAGAGGGTTGGGGTTCCTTACAATGCATCTGATCTTAGACGCGCTATTAGAGAGGGTTGGGGTTCCTTACAATGCATCTGATCTCAGACGCGCTATTAGAGAGGGTTGGAGTTCCTTACAATGTATCTGATCTCAGACGCGCTATTAGAGAGGGTTGGAGTTCCTTACAATGTATCTGATCTCAGACGCGCTATTAGAGAGGGTTGGAGTTCCTTACAATGTATCTGATCTCAGACGCGCTATTAGAGAGGGTTGGGGTTCCTTACAATGCTTCTGATCTCAGACGCGCTATTAGAGAGGGTTGGGGTTCCTTACAATGCATCTAGATCTCAGACGCGCTGTTAGAGAGGGTTGGGGTTCCTTACAATGCATCTGATCTCAGACGGCTATTAGAGAAGGTTGGGGTTCCTTACAATGCATCTGATCTCAGACGCGCTATTACAGAGGGTTGGAGTTCCTTACAATGCATCTGATCTCAGAAACGCTATTAGAGAGGGTTGGGGTTTCTTACAATCTCTCTCACAGCCCCCTTTCCCAGCATGCAGGTGGTTCCCAATCCACAGACAAATTCAGACCAGCCGTCCATCTCTAGCTGGGAGAATTTTTTTAATGAAGTTATTCTAACTGATAACCCTTATTTGAAATCTCTCTTTGAAGATCCTGTTGCTCATTGTCTTCTAGATGCTCCATAAACTAATCGTAAAATCTTATCTCTAATCAGTCCCCAGATGTTGTAATAACCAGAGGGGGTGATGGAAAGATACTCCAGTTTCATCTGGTTAGAAGGGTAGTTTGTAAATCTAGAAGGGGGGTTGTGTGGGAGGGGTTAACTCAAGAAGATCCGGCATTGGGTTGGCTCATTCTGGGAAGGGTTGGTCTATAAATAGACAATGCAGTTGACATCTCTTGACATCTCCAGTTGAGTTCCTCAAGAACCCACCATGATGTTCCAGGCGGTCTCATCCCTCCTCCTCCTCTCTCTCTTCTCAGTAGGTTACGGGCAGGATCCCAGTTTCATCACTGCTTCCAACGGAGACCCTTGGGGAGACTGGGGGGATCTTCAAACTTGTCCTGATGGTTACTATGCCCGAGCATTCTCTCTCAAGGTGAGATATATATATAAAATTATTTCTTGCATGGCAATGTATATTGTGCTGTATATGGGATTCTGCAGGCACAGTAATTACCTGCCCCGCAGAACTTACAATCTAATATTTGGTTTACTCAAAGACAACTTCAGAGGCCAGCTTCTTTCTGCAAAAATCAAATTTTTTAACTGTGCTGAATATGTTTTACTCTTTGTATGGGTTTTCCCTATTAATAATACTCCAGTCTTCCTATTACACGTCCCCTTTCCTTTCCCATAATATAAAATACCCGTTTCCCCCCTTAGAATTCTCTTTTTATTCTCCCAGAATCGTCTATTTAGAAAATGTTCCTTTTTTTTTTTTTTAGAAATCCCCCTTACATTTATGTATGAGAAGTATCCATTACCCCCCCTATAAGAAATCCCCTTTATATTTATCTATGAGAAGTATACGATGCTCCCCCTATAAGAAATCCCCTTTATATTTATCTATGAGAAGTATACGATGCTTCCCCTATAAGAAATCCCCTTAATATTTATCTATGAGAAGTATACCATGCTCCCTCCCACCCTATTAGAAAACCCCTTTAATTTCCCATATTAGACACTGTGTTTTCATGATACTGTAAAGCAGATGGTATATATGGGAAATATTACAATCCTCGTTACTTCCCCTATTATAAATCCACTTTGAACCTCCCTATTACATCCCTCCCCCTTCCCTATGAGAAATCTCCTTACGTTCCCCTGATATAAAGCCCCTTTATTCTCCCCCTTTGTTTGCCCCTATCAGTGCCGTAACTACTGTGTCGCTAAACCACGATGATATGTTTGGGGTCGGGGCGCGAGAGTGCAGGGGGGGTCCAAAAAAGCAGGGGGGGGGGAGATCACAGGGGGGCACGAGAGTGCAGTGGGATTCCCGAAAGTATAGTGGGGCCCCCAGCATTCCTCGGCCAGAAGTCTCTGCTCCCTGCTGGATGCGGGGCAATTACTGCACACAGGCAACCCCCTGCCTGTCTCCCCTCCCCCTCCCTC
The DNA here is from genome assembly GCF_040206685.1 of Ascaphus truei. Lineage (NCBI taxonomy): Eukaryota > Metazoa > Chordata > Amphibia > Anura > Ascaphidae > Ascaphus > Ascaphus truei. The sequence goes on along the minus strand of NC_134502.1, from coordinate 32,255,177 downwards.
CCCCTCCCCCTGCCTGTCTCCCCTCCCCCCTCCCGGTCTCCCCTGCCCCCTCCCTCCCCCTGCCTGTCTCCCCTCCCCCCTCCCTCCTCGTCTGTCTCCCCTCCCTCCCTCCCTCCTCCCTCCCCCTGTCTATCTCCCCTCCCTGCCTCCCCCTGCCTGTCTCCCCTCCCTCCCCCTGCCTGTTTACCCCCCTGCCTGACTACCCTCTCTCCCCCTGCCTGTTTCCCCCCCTGCCTGTCTCCCCTCGCCCCCTGCCTGTCTCCCCACTCTGCAGGAGCTGGACCTGAGCAGGGTTAAAGGGTCAGTCCCACGTAGGGGCAAAGTGACTTAATGACAGGGACGTGTTTAATGGGTTAAAGGGTCAGTCCCACAAAGGGGCAAAGTGACCTAATGACAGGGACGTGTTTAATGGGTTAAAGGGTCAGTCCCACGTAGGGGCAAAGTGACCTAATGACAGGGACGTGTTTAATGGGTTAAAGGGTCAGTCCCACGTAGGGGCAAAGTGACTTAATGACAGGGACGTGTTTAATGGGTTAAAGGGTCAGTCCCACAAAGGGGCAAAGTGACCTAATGACAGGGACGTGTTTAATGGGTTAAAGGGTCAGTCCCACGTAGGGGCAAAGTGACCTAATGACAGGGACGTGTTTAATGGGTTAAAGGGTCAGTCCCACAAAGGGGCAAAGTGACCTAATGACCGGGACGGGTTGAGGGGTTATGAGTAGTTATATATGAGATGGACACATTGTAACTGATCTTCCTGATACAGGTGGAAGGGAATCAGGGGAGCGGTGATGATACGGCTGCTCTGTGTTAGCAGCAACAATGAGGAATATTCAATCCAGTCTACTGAAGGACCGTGAGTCATTCACAGGACATGCACAGCCTCAGAGGTCTCTTCTTCACATGTACAGAGCTTTCCTAACCTCACAGGTCTCTTCTTCACATGTACAGAGCTTTCCTAACCTCACAGGTCTCTTCTTCACATGTACAGAGCTTTCCTAACCTCACAGGTCTCTTCTTCACATGTACAGAGCTTTCCTAACCTCACAGGTCTCTTCTTCACATGTACAGAGCTTTCCTAACCTCACAGGTCTCTTCTTCACATGTACAGAGCTTTTCAAACCTCACATGTCTCTTTTTCACATGTGCAGAGTTTTCCGAACCTCACAGGTCTCTTCTGCACATGCACAGAGCGTGCAAAACCTCACAGGTCTCTTCTTCACATGTACAGAGCTATCCCAACCTCAAACCTCACAGGTCTCTTCACATGTGCAGAGCTTTCCAAACATATATTAGGGTGACAGGATGTTGGGGAGTATAGTGAGGGGTGTATAAGGCAGAGAGGAGGGCAGCAAAATATTGGGGTGTATAGGGAGGGAAATTAAGGCAGCTGGGAGGATAGCGGGTTGTTCGGGTATATAGAGAGGGGTATCACAAGAGATTAAGGGAGGGGGTGATACTACTTTACAGATTAAAAATCCCTTTACTCTCACCCTATGAGAAATCCCCTTTACTCCCCAGAAGGATGTAGGACAGGAGAAATGCCACTATATAGATAATTGGTTAGACCTCACATAAAGTCCTGTGCCCGTCCTACAGGTCAGGCCACCTCTGCAAGAGCACCTAGGAAGTTTCCTCTTCACCACTAACAACGTCCTCCTCCTTCTCTCTCAGGTGGGGTTCATGGACCTCCCCTGTGTGGTGTCCCAACGGCAACCTCATCGCCTTCTCCTTGAGAGTAGAGACACCTCTGTGGTTCGGTGACGACACTGCCGCCAACAACATCATGTTTAAGTGCTCAGACAACTCGATACTAGAGGGATCTGGACAATCGTGGGGGACATACGAAGGCTGGAGCGAGTCCTGCCAAATAGGAATCTGTGGCATCCAGACCAAGGTGGAGCCAACCCAAGGAGACGGAGATGACACGGCCCTCAATGATGTCAAGTTCACCTGCTGTGTTGAAGACTATTACCTAGTTGGTCTACATTAAATCGGGAAGGTCTTGGGAGGGAGAGTTTAAGCCTGTGAGGTCTCTAAAAATAGCTGGTGGAGATGGTTGGTGATGCAGATCTTTTAGGTCCCAAATTGTGAAATAAAATTGATATTTAATGTAAAATAAAATGGAAGTATTCATTGTGACTATTTGTATCCATTTAACTCATATTTTCTTCATATAACCACACCCCTATAACTCCTCCTATTACCCCATATAACTGTTCCCTATAACTCCTCCTATTACCCCATATAACCGCTCCCTATAACTCCTACTATTACCCCATATACCCGCTCCCTATAACTCCTCCTATTACCACATATAACCGCTCCCTATAACTCCTCCTATTACTCTATAACCCTTCCCTATAACTCCTCCTATTACCCCATATAACCGCTGCCTATAACTCCTCCTATTACCCCATATAACCGCTCCCTATAACTCCTCCTATTACCCCATATAACCCCTCCCTATAACTCCTCATATTACCCCAATATAACCCCCCTATAACTCCTCCTATTACCCCAAATAACCACTCCCTATAACTCTTATTACCCTATATAACCCCTCCCTATAACTCCTCCTATTACCCCATATAACCTCTCCCTATAACTCCTCCTATTACTCCATATAACCCTCTCCCTATAATTCCTCCTATTACCACATATACCCCCATATAACTCCTCCTATTACTCCATATAACCCCTCCCTATAACTCCTCCTATTACTCCATATAACCCCTCCCTATAACTCCTCCTATTACTCCATATAACCTCTCCCTATAACTCCTCCTATTACCCCATATACACCTCCCTATACCCCCTCCTATTACCCCATATAACTGTTCCCTATAACTCCTCCTATTACCCCATAACTGTTCCCTATAACTCCTCCTATTACCCCATATAATTGCTCCATATAATGTAACTCTTTTGCTTCATTTAACAACTCCCTATAACTCCTCCTATTACCCCACATATACCCCCCTATAACTCCTCCTATTACTCCATATAAGCCCTCCCTATAACTCCTCCTATTACTCCATATAACCCCTCCCTATAACTCCTCCTATTACCCCACATATCCTCTCCCTATAACTCCTATTACTCTATATATCCACATATGAAAGAAAGTCATCTCCACATACCAGTTACCCCGTAGACCAGCCAACAGTATGTTGCCGTATTCGGGATATAATGAGCGATTGAGTAAGAATTTGATGTATTGCCCCATGAGGAAGGGACGTATTTTAGCAATATCGCAGAGGGGCAAATAACATGATCTGGAGGGGTCCTGAATGTGCGGGGGAATCAGAAGGGAGGGGCACGTATGACACCTAGGCATTTAGCTGGGGGTATCGGGGTCATGGTGGAGTCATCTATTCCATGCGAGGAATCCGGTGTCGGTGTAGAGTAAGAAGGAGGAGAGATGTGAGTATCCTCTGCATACTGAACGTGCGGTGAGATGGGGATGATATAAACCAGGAGAGTGCAGAGTCATGGAGGTCAATAGAATGGAGTGTGTGCAGAAGTGGGGTGGGGGGGGGGAAGAGGTCCACAGGAGAGGTCCAAAAGTATACGAACTGTCCTTTTGTCAAGGGGAGGTCTGGAGTCCAGTTGCTGGAATGGGTAGCAGGCAGGCAGTGGTAGTGGACAGGCAGAGAGGTCAGAGGTGGACAGTTAGTGGTGGTGGTCATGGGACCAGCAGAGGTCAGAGGAAGGCAGCAGGTAGCAGTGGTCAGTGCACAGGAAGAGATCAGAGGCGGGCAGCAGGCAGATAGTAGTGGTGAGTAGATAGGCAGAGGTCAGTGGACTAGCCGAGGTCAGTGGACAGGTAGAAGGTCAGTGAACAGGCAGAGGTCAGAGGTGGGCAGCATTGGTCAGGTAGTGTAGAAGGGTCACAATAGGGTCTGGTACACAGCAACAGCAAATGGAAACAGTGAGGCAGCGCACCTGTTACTGAGAAGCCCAATAACCATGCAGGGAGGCACAGGAAGGGAAGGCGTATAAAGGGCTGGATGGGGTGAGGGATGGGTGCTGTGTATCACACAATCACAAGATACAGGGACTTCTCTGCAGGAATAATCAGCAGGCCAACAGCACTCCCAGTGGCAGACCAGGAGTACTGCCGGCTTGGAGCGAGAGAGACCAGAGGTCAAACCCCACCCTGGACATTCTTAACACTTTGTGATTTGGCCTTGAGTCTGTATGTGTGTGTATGTCTGTAGATGTATGAGCGAGTGTGTGCATGAGTGGGAGTGTGAATATGAGTGTGTATGTGTGTATGTCTGTAGATGTGTGAGCGAGTGAGTGCATGAGTATGAGTATGAGTGTGAGTGTGAGTATGAGTGCATGTTTTGTGGCAAACTGCTCCTTTTATGTAGCGGTCAACCGTTTATTTCTCCATTAGTGATACTACACATTTTTAAACACTGTCACTTTAAGTCAAAACAAACTCATAAAAATAACATCTACTCCTGTCAGGAGTCTAACTCACATGCATATCCCTATCTGCAATATTGGCTGGCTAAGCCAGTTACCAACTTAAAAATAACACACAGGTAGAATAACATTGAGTCCTTAACTGTGAGATGGGGACAGCATACCCATTAGATCCTCACATGCTGCAGTATGTGAAGGGGGGCGTCCTCCCCGAACTGGATGCAGAGGAGCGGCGATGCCCCCCAGCCTCCAGGTGAGAGAGTGGAAAAAGCAACTCTCTCTGCTCTAAATACCTGTTCTAGTAATTAGGAGAGCAGGTGAGGGAAAATCAGCACCATTAATCTCTGGCCTGGAGTTTCTATCCCACAGTCTCAGCAAACGTGAAACTGTGGAGTGGAACATTTTTTTCCCTTTTTTCCCCCCACTTTCGGCCTTAAAATTGGACAGACCGCTTCCTAATATTCTGGGACTATGTCACAGTGCTTATGTATGTGTATGTACGTGTGTGTGTACGTACGTGTGTATGTATGTACGAGTGTGTAGTGTGACATAGTCGCAGCTTTCTGTCTAAATGTATAGAAGAAAGTGCAGACGTAGTGTTGAAGTTATCCATTCCACAGTTTCTGAGACTGGGACAGAAACTCCGGGCCACAGTTTGCAATGGGTCTAGCTCTCCCTCACCTGCTCTCCTTATTAAGGAACGGGTATTTTTTTTTGCAGCTTGCTTGGCTGTTTCAGTCTCTCTCCTAGAGCCTGGAGATATCGCAGCTCTCCCCTGTATCCAGTTCGGGGAGGACGCCCCCTTCACGTGTTGTGGTATCCAAAAGGACTCACTTGGGACCGAGTTCCCACCACGAACAGATAAGACTTAAACAAATGTATATTGCTGTGTCTATAGACTGCGGTTATTATGCTGTATCTAGGGACCCTAAATAAGAGGGTATTGTTTTAAGCTGGGGAACCAGGTTAGTTAGCCCAGCAGCAGTTAGAGAGGCTGAATCTGCGGTGTAGTTAGATCCCTGAATGGGATAGGATTTATTTATATGATTGCTTTGGTTTCTTAAAGTGACAGTGTGTGAAATATTATATAACTGATATGAGTAAACCGCTGAAGGTTAATGACTGAGGGCCGCTTGCCTACACCTGTTAAAGCTGCAGTCCCTTAGTGGGATGAAAACAGAGCAGGCAGAAGCCTGAGTTAAGCAACGTAACGCTTTGTGTTATCCTGTTATTTTGTCTAACTAACCCTAGAAGACTGTGTCGTGAAGAGCCCAGACAGACGTCAGCGCTACAAAAGAAGGGCGTTTCTCACAGTATATATATGTGTATGTAAGCATTTCTTTATTTATATAGCAATACAGCAATCCGTGGGTGGGGAAGGAACATGTCCACGTAGAAGATATAACCCCAGTTAGCGCACTCAGTCATAACCTGGCTGTGTGGTGAAGGAATTACAATCATTAAACTTTATTGGTGTCCATTAAAATAAAGTGGAATAGGACGAGCATTAAACAAAAAGTTTGTGTCCCATGTGTAAGGCTCTGTGTGCCGAGTCCAGAACACTCTGCCGATGAAGGGCTTAACATATCCCCTATCCTGCAGTGTCAGGTGAGTAAACCAAATTGAGCAGAGTGGTATTAATATATCCGCTTTGAGAAGTTCCATACCTCCTGGAGAACTCGGCTAACCGTCTGGTCAGACAAAGTAAAAATGTGTAAGGGGAACCTGTATCAGGTATACATGTGTGTTAACCAGGTGGGATGTGGTAAAGCACACTGTGGTGTGTTAACCGGCTTCAATAGGGGATCTATAGGTGAGGTGCCAGATCAGTCAGCTGTAAGGGACAGTTAGGTGGGACTTCCAGTTGTGCGTGTACAGGACCAGAATATGATGTGGTGTTTGTTGGTCACTGAAGCCACTGTACTATGCCGGCTGACCGCAGCAATCCCGAATGTGACTGGCTGGTGCAGGGGGTCGGTGGTCAGTGTGAGAGGGGAACTATAATAACACCGGCACCGTGTGCTGCTCCCGATCCGGTGCCCTAGAGTAACCTGATCTTGTGTCCCTGAGCTGGTAAGGTTCGAATGCTGCTATAGCAGGGGTACGAGTGAACCTCTGCATGAGGGCTGTTACTGTATATACAGCGGGCAGCCGTGCGTGCCTATGCGAACGCGCATGCACGTGCCGCATGCTTTTCGTGAGTATACTGTGTTGAATGTATATAGTGTTGTGTGTTTGTGTGTGTTTATGTGTATATGTATGTGTGTTTATGTATATGGGTGTGTGTGTGTTTATGTGTATATGTATGTGTGTTTATGTATATGGGTGTGTGTGTGTTTATGTGTATATGTATGTGTTTGAGTATGTGTATGTATATGTGTGTGTGTGTTTATGTGTATACAGTATGTATGTGAGTTTATGTATATGGGTGTGTGTGTGTTTATGTGTATATGTGTGTGTGTATGTGTATGTATATGGGTGTGTGTGTGTTTATGTGTATATGTATGTGTGTGAGTATGTGTATGTATATGGGTGTGTGTGTTTATGTGTTTATGTATGTGTGTGTATGTGTATGTATATGGGTGTGTGTGTGTGTTTATGTGTATATGTATGTGTGTGTATGTGTATGTATATGGGTGTGTGTGTTTATGTGTATTTTATTATTATTTTATTATTTATTAAAAAAAAACATTGGTAAAAAATAAAAAATGTATTAGACTTGTGCAGACACACACACACACACACACACACACACACACACACACACACACACACACACACACACACACACACACACACACACACACACACACACACACACACACACACACACACACACACACACACACACACACACACACACACACACACACACACATATTAAGGGATTGATAATGGTGCAGATTTTGAAATAAAGGGAATATTGGGACTCTTTCTCCTCGAGAAAACGCCGTAGGGGGCGTGAAACGCGTGGGAGAGTCCACTCACTGTGTTTATTTCTGTGTTTTTTTTTTAATGTAGTTTAATAAATATTTTTTTCAAATTCTCCTTTGCTGGGGAGTTCTTGATTTTATTTATTATTTCTTTGGAGCGGCTGTTGCTTGGATCTGTTTTTTGTACTACCTATTCGGCAAGTTCACAAGTTGTCAGGTTAAAACCCCTGCGCGTGCACCCGCTGCCAACACGCACGTTTCGCGTTGGAACGCTTTCTCAAGGCTGATAATGGGTAGAGGGGGGTGACGGACCTATAGGCTACATACAGCTATATATAGCCAATATGTTTAATGATTCGCTCGTTGACCAATGACAAGAAGCCTCAGTAGGCACAGTGTAATGTGCATGGTGTGACCAGTAGAGGGTGTTGTTTACACTGCTTCAGATTGTCATGTGCACTTGGGAAATGAAAGTAAATGGTTTGTACCATGTAATGCTTATTATTATAGCTAAGCATATATATATATATATATATATATAATCAAAAAATAAATAGATGATACCGTTCTGTGGCTAACGAAATGCTTTTATTTGTGCGAGCTTTCGAGATACACTGATCTCTTCTTCCGGCGATGTTACAATGAATGAAGCAAGGATAACTTAAAAACAGTGTCTCTTGGAATGTTATCTGTGCTTGTCCTTCCCCCGTGTGGATGTGTTTTATGGCTAGAGGTGTCAAAGGGTAACTGAAAGCAAGTGAAGAAAGAGTGTGTATGTGTATCAGTGTGAATAAAAATGAATGGAGAGCCCACAGTATAAACAGTGCTCTACACAAGGTGTGTGTGGAGTGAGAGGGATATAAATGGTGTGGGTGGGTGTGGAAATGTGAGAGTTTGTAGCACAACTAAAAGTGTGTGTGGATACTATGTGCTCCCTATTGGTGTATATGGATGGAAAAATAAGGAGTATTAGTATGTGTGAGAGACAGCTGTGTGTGCATACATATAGCACAGTATGTACAGACATGGCCTTTAGCGCTCATGGGAAGAGAGTTCGCTAGTGTCAGTAATGACTCATAAAATTTCGATCTCTGTTTAGGCCACTGCTTAGTGTCCCGAACAGTTGCATAAATTTGTATTCATGCAACCGTCTCTCTTTCGGGGTTTTAAGATTACCTTTGAGTATGGCAACCCTCAGATCGTTCATCTTATGGCCAGAGTCAGAGAAATGTTCGCCAACAGGACTGTCTCTTGTTCCGCGTGTGATGCTGTGGCGATGCAGGTTCATTCTCTTGTTTAGCCCCTGTCCTGTCTCACCTATGTAGTAGCAGCCCCCTGGGCATTTCATGCACATGATGAGGTACACGACATTGCTGGAGGAACAGGTGAACCCTCCTCTGATTTTGTATTCCCGATTCTTGTGTGGTATTTGAATTGTGTCCGCTGTGTAGAGCATTGCGCAGGTTTTGCATCTTGGGTCCTGGCATGGTTTTGTCCACCCACACCATTTATATCCCTCTCACTCCACACACACCTTGTGTAGAGCACTGTTTATACTGTGGGCTCTCCATTCATTTTTATTCACACTGATACACATACACACTCTTTCTTCACTTGCTTTCAGTTACCCTTTGACACCTCTAGCCATAAAACACATCCACACGGGGGAAGGACAAGCACAGATAACATTCCAAGAGACACTGTTTTTAAGTTATCCTTGCTTCATTCATTGTAACATCGCCGGAAGAAGAGATCAGTGTATCTCGAAAGCTCGCACAAATAAAAGCATTTCGTTAGCCACAGAACGGTATCATCTATTTATTTTTTGATTATTGAAGCTCGGCTAACACGGTACTGATACCTCTACATATATATATATATATATATATATATATATATGTAGCGGTCATGTAAAATGCCTACAGTCATCTCTCCTGTTGGCAGTAAGGCCTGGTAAGTGTGGGCATGCCAGCAGTAATTATGGAGGTTTCCCCTCGCCCGTGGTGGGGTGCCCTGTGTATGGCTGGGACTGGTCACATGCTCTGACTCCATGGTTAGTGATGTCAGAGGTGTGTCAGCCTCAGAAGCTTACATAAGGCACAGCACTGTGTTTAAAAGTTAGTTCTGCTGAGAGGAGGAGGGTTAGTTCAGTTGAGGAAGAGTTCCAGCTCTTGTCAGAGCTGAGGAAGGAGTTCAAGTTCTATCAGAGTGTCAGTTATGTTATAGTAACTCCATGGGAGGCTGTGTCCAGGGACCTGGCACAGGGCAGTGATTCCTGCGGGAATAGTGAATCCCTCATCTAGGTGACATACCTATCAAAGGGGAGCACGGGCGAGATGATCGGCTAAATACACCCCATTGTGGAGGGCCGCTATGCCCACTGTGACAATAAAGATGGAGCTGATCAGAGAAACCCCTGTGTGTGAGAGTCCAATGATTACACAGGAGGTTGCACCACCGAGGAGTTCCTTGTCAGGATCATCCCCATGCGGACGCAGGGACCCTGGTGAGGTGGAGGCGCTGCACTGGAACTAGGTGAGACTCAGCACACTACCTCAGCTGCCTGTCTGACGGGTCCTCCCCACACACCATCATGCGGGAGACTCAGGAGTCCTGTAGCCAACAGGTGCACCATCAGGCATATCTACACTGTAATGGGGTCCGGTTAGACCACAGGGGCCAATGTGAGATTGGGTGGGTCAGGCCGGGCCAGAAATACCGTTACATATATATATATATATATATATATATATATATATATATATATATATATATATATATATAATTAGCTGTGGTATCTTTTTTTTTTTTCCACAAAAAGGTTTTTATTGTCGGACAATAGTACATTGCATACAGTGTCTACCAACCCAATGTCATTTTTTAATGTACCAACATCCAACTTTTCTCGTTCCCACCTTCCTCCGGTCTTACAAAGACAAACTGGGTAGACCAACTCACATACCTGACACGTCACACTGACAAACAAAAGGAAAGGTGGGGGAGGGGGGGGGGGGAGCTCAGTGTCTTCTGCCTGTTCACCGTCTCACCTCTTTCTGTCCTACTTAGGAGCAGCTCTCAGCTGCGGGAGATCCATGGATGTCTTCCCTACCTGTACCCCTATTGTGCGCCGTCTGTACTGGCACATCGTAGGAGAATGCATTTAGGTGTATTATGGCATGATGGTGGTGGCACTCACCCCTGGGATATCGGAGTGGTCTAGCCACTTGGTCCAGATTTTCAGGAAATTTGTGCCGGTGTCGTTGACCAGACTTGTCAACTGCTCCATCCGGCAAATGTACCAAATTCTGTTTCGAATTTTCGGAATGGTGGGTAAGTCTGGGAGCTTCCACAAGGCTGCGAGTTCGCACCGCATGGCTGTTGCAAAATGTGCAATCAATTTTTGAGCCGGTCTGCCTATTCCCCGAGTGCGCCTGCCCAGCAGGAACAGCCAAGGGTCCAGGGGGACCGACTGTCCGAGAATACTCGTTAGCCAATCTTGGATTTCCTCCCATAAAGGAGCCACTTTGAGGCAACCCCACAGCATGTGAAGCAAGTCTGCCTGTTCCCCACATTGTTTTGGGCACAATGGGGGGTAACCTTTGACAAACTTTGCTAATCGTGTAGGGGTGAGGTACCACCTCATTAGGACTTTATATGCATTCTCCTTCAAGGTGGTGCATATGGAGCTTTTCGCTGCTGCCAGTACTATAGTGGACCAGTCCTTGTCGTCTAATGTCTCCCCTAAGTCCGTTTCCCACCTGGTTCTGTATGCTAATTTAATGTCTACGTCTCATCCAGGACAGACCACCTCTCCGTATATCCGAGAAGTGAGTCCCGTGGTGTCCGTGCCTCTGGAACACAGCTGCTCAAAATTTGTGCGTTTGGGGCGTTTGGGGATTTTAGCGTAAAATGCTCGCACCTGGAGATATCTAAAAAATTCGGAGTGGGGCATCTCTGTTTCTGATCGGATTTGTTCGAATGATTTAATATTTTGGTGTCTCTCCAGGTGTAGTAATCTGGTGATACCTTTTGCTTTCCAGACTGCAAGGTTCTTGCGTAACAGACCCGGAGCGAAATCGGGGTTCCCCATAATCAGGGTCATAAGTGTGTGCTGGGTTGTCAGTGCACACTTGTGTTTGGTGTTCTCCCAGGTCGCTAACGAGCTATTCACTGCGGCCAGCGGCTCACTCACTGTCAGATATGTCTTTTTGGGTAGCCAAATTAGGTCTTGTATCTCTACAGGGTCACAGCATGCTTTTTCCAGCTCCACCCATCTGCGTAGGCTTGGGTGCATGTGCCACTGAATAATTTGGGTTAATTGCACCGCTTTGAAATATGATATCAAGCAAGTTACCCCCAATCCTCCTCTAACTGTTGGCCTCGTGAGGATGCTACTTTTTATTCGTGGTTTTTTATTACCCCAGACAAATTTCACCATAGAGGACTGTAAGCGGAGGATGTCATCCCTGATCACTTGTATCGGGAGGGTCTGAAACAGATACAAGATTCGGGGTAGGAGATTCATCTTAAGGCATTGGATCCTGCCGATCCACGAGATTGTTTGGCCTGACCAGATCCGAAGATCCTCCCTTAAAGTCCTAATTAGTCTGGGGTAATTGGCTTTGTATAGGGCTGAATATTCTTTGGTGATATAGATACCTAAATATTTAATGGAGGATGCTTGCCATTTGAAATTAAAATTCAGTTCTATTAATTTTCCGGTGACCTTTGGCAGGTTGATGTTTAATGCTTCTGATTTTGTCTGATTGATTTTGAACCCCGATATCTTATTAAATTCATCTAGTAAGCTGAAGACATTTGGCAGGGAGGTAAGGGGTTTGGACAACATTAGTATAATGTCATCTGCATACAGGGCCACTTTGTGTGACTGATCTTTTATCTGTATACCTGTTATATCTGGAGAGTTGCGGATATGTGCCGCTAGGGGTTCTATACATAATGCAAAAATAAGTGGGGACAGGGGGCATCCCTGCCTGGTGCCGCTCTTTATTGGAAAGTCTGCCGAGGGGAAGCCCTGGTGTCTGACCTTCGCCCTCGGTTCCCTATAGAGAGCCAGAATAGCGCCCAACATTCTCCCCCCTATGCCAAACACTCGCAGCGTCTCTGTAAGGTAGGGCCAATCAATGCGGTCGAAGGCCTTTTCAGCGTCTAAACTCAATGCCATAGACGGGATGTGTTTTTTCTGTGCCAAATCAATTAAATCTATTATCCGTTTGGTATTGTCCATAGCTTGCCTGCCGCATATAAATCCTACTTGATCGGGGTGGACCAGCTTCGGCATGACCGAATTCAGACGGTTGGCTAATAGTTTGGAGAAGATTTTCGTGTCTGAATTGATAAGAGATATTGGCCGATAACTTTTACAGTCTGCTGGGTCCTTTCCTGGTTTAGGGATCACTGTTATAGACGCCTGGAGCATTTGGCTAGGAATAGGGGCACCATCTAAAAATGAATTGAATAATCGGGCCAGGTGAGGTACTAAGGTTTTTCTGAATTTTTTATAGTACAAATTAGAGAAGCCATCCGGGCCCGGGGCTTTGGCTGGCTTTAGTGCTTTTATTACCTCTGAAATCTCCTCACCTGTGAAGTCTGCCTGTAATGCCTCCCTTTCCAATCTGCCCAGTCTGGGTAGTTTTGCCTCAGTTAGAAACGTCCTCAGCTGCCTATGAGTGTTCTCACAATGGGAGACCTTCGCCCCGTCATACAGGGTCTCATAGTACTGTTTGAATTCCTCTACAATTAGTTTAGGATCAGAAGTAAGGTCACCGTTCTTGGTACGAATGGACTGAATATGGAAGTTACGGTTACAATTTTTGAGTTTATTGGCAAGTGGGGTATCTGGCTTGTTCGCTTTCTCATAGAATTGTCGCCTAGACCAGGTCAGCTCCTTTTCAGCTCGGGAGGACATCAACAGATGCAATTTAGTTTTAGTGTCACGCCAGGCCTGTAAGGTCTGCGCTTGTTTGGTAGTTTTGTGTAGGGCGGAGAGGGCTGATAGTTCGGATTGGAGGATCAGAATTTTCTTTTCCCTTGCTTTTTTCCGCCTACTGGCTATCCCCATGAGTTCTCCGCGGAGAGTTGCCTTATGGGCCTCCCATAGGGTGGATTGGGATGTCACGCTACCGACATTCTCCTCAAAATAGACCCTGATTTTATCCCTTATTTCTGTTTCAATTTCAGGGATTTTTAGCAAGCATTCATTAAGCTTCCATGTCGCTCCTGGTCTATCTAGTCTGAAGTCTGTGCACCGCAGCTCAATTGGCGCATGATCTGACCATGAAATATCATGGATGCCCGTATGGGAGATCTGCGAAACCATTCTGTTAGACACAAAGAGGTAGTCTATCCTGCTGTATCTGTCATGGGGGTGCGAGTAGAACGTGTACTCTTTTGCTCCTGGGTGTTGTTCCCGCCATATATCTACCAGCCTATTTGTCTTAAGGCCTTGGTTCCAGATTGCTCTACTTTGTGTGTGCTTCGGTGCTTTGGGTGTGCACCTATCGGCCTTGGGATCTAATGTCAGGTTGAAATCGCCCCCTAAAACTATACCGCCTTGTGCCACTCTATGGAGGATGGTGAAGAATTTCGTGAAGAAAGTATCGGCTCCCTCGTTGGGGGCGTATACGTTAGCAATTGTAAGGGGCTGTCCTCCCATCTCGCCTACTATTATCAGGAAGCGACCATTCTTATCCTTTTTTGTTAGCGTGACATTGAATGCCAGGCGATTATGTAATAGGGTTGCTACCCCTCTTTTTTTTACGTTTGCTGTTGCGGAGAGCCACGTTCTATATCTGCTATCTAGGAACTTGGGGGAACTGGTCTTTGAGAAGTGGGTCTCTTGGAGTAGTATTATGTCGGGGTCTTGCCTCCGGTAGTCTGTGAATGCTAGTTTTCTTTTCAGGGGGCCATTAAAACCTTTTGTGTTGTGTGATAAGATTGTAAAATCCTTACCCATTGGTGTTTTCAATAGGAATTGCTGCTTTACCTCTTTCTAGTGGGGGCATGAACTTCCTCAAAGTATGATCTTGTGAACTGCTTTGTATACTGCTCATCTGCGCAGGGGAGAAACACTGGGGTAAACACAATGGGAACATTGGGGAGACAACAAATAAACTTGAATAACTTTCGGCGACCTCAGAGGACCGAGATCCCCTGGGCACCTGGACTGCCCCACGTGGGGTTCCGGTTCGGGCGGGCCCACCTCCGATCACGCGAGGTTGAGCCTTACCCGTGTTCCCCGGCCCACCGGGGTCTTGCATGAATCTCCTGGGGTCTATCCCCCAGGTATCCATGAGGAGACTCATGGCGACGGCAAGAAGGAGGCCACCCCCCCCCCATCAGATTTTAACCAAACTTATGGCAACTCGTTATAATCAATGTGAACGTCCAGCGTCTTCAGGACTGCAAGCTGAGTTGGTGTATATGTATACCCTATCTATGTGGGGGGCTTTACCCATTGCTTAGCTTGTATGTGGCGTGTGATGTCTCTGTGCCCTGTGACCACTATCTATCCCACGGTGTTTTACGACCTTTTTTACTTGCTAGCTCTCTCCGGGCCCCTTCCTTACTGGCCCCTCACTTTGGAGCATAAGACTATGTGGCCCTGCTCCCCTTTAATTCGTGGTGTTACTGCTGTCCGCTGTGTGGTGTTACTCCTCTCTGCCTTGCCGCACTGGGGTATTCCTCTTTCCCCCTACTTCCCTCAACATATCCTAACCCCTTGTCTAGGTTATGAGTGGGTGATGGCCTTGTCCATCCGGGCGTCTGCATGCGGGGCCGGGGTGTCTTCCGGCGGGGAGTCTGCGGCCGGTGGGTCTGCGGGCAGGGCGACACTGCTCAGTTGTCCGTGGGGCTGTGCCTTGTTGTATATATGCTGCCGCGGGCATCCGGTTTCTCTGGTCTCGGGGCTGTTCCGGCGCCGTCTCGTGACGTAGATCCTCTTTTCCCACTGAGGCGCCTCTACCAAGATGGCCGCACGGCCATATCCGGTGACGTCCTTCCGGTCTTGGCTCATTCACCGCCGGACGTCGACGGAAGTGGACGTCTTCCCGCGCTGGGCTCCTCTTCTTCCGGCCGTGCAGGTTGTTTTTGTCTCGCCACGAGGCGCGATGCCTCCATCTTTCCTAGGTGCGTGTCACGCGTCTCTTCCGGGTTGCGGGGCAGCCATTGTCACCGGAATTTCTGGTAAGTCTTTTCTTTTGCAGGTTTAGATCTGAACCCGTGGAATAGGATCTGTGTATCCCGCCTTAGATAGGAGGAGTTGTGGCATTACTTATGCCTACTCCGCTACTTAGCGCTTCAAGCTGTTAGCAGTCCTGAGAGTCCCAACTGTAGGCCATAACTTGTAGGCAACCAAAACTGGAAACAAAACATTTTATTGGAGCTGAGCAATCTTTGTTCTTTATGTGCTATTTCACTCCTTCTCCGGTTCACTGGCGGCTCGAGTTTTCCGGGATGTGCCGGCCTGCTGCCACTCATTGTCCGGCTCTCTCTCCGCCCGGGGGCTCCTGGGTTCTCCGGTCGGAATTCCCAACCTACGCAGGAATTCCTCCCCCTCCTCCAGGTTTTTCATTGAGGTGGCCTTTCCGTTCCTAATGACTAGTAAGCCGAACGGAAAGGTCCACCGGTATCGGATGGCTTTGTCCCTGAGGAGGCGGGTGATAGGCTGCAACTTCAGGCGTCTGGCCAGGGTCAGGGGGGACAGATCCTGATAAAGTTGTAGTGAGATGCCCTCGAATTTACAGGCTTCCTCTCCCCGGGCTTTCGTAAAGACTGCCTGCCGGGTGCGGTAGTAGTGTAACCTGGCGATCACATCCCTGGGTTGCGCATTCACCAGCGGTTTGCTCCTTAGGACCCTATGGCATCTATCCAGCATTAGTTCTGCTGCCGGGGTGTCAGGGAGCAAACTCGTCATCCATCTAGTGAGGAAGTCTTCAATCTCCGTTATGTCCTCCGGTATGCCTCGGATGCGAATGTTGCTCCGCCGGTCCCGGTTCTCAGCATCCTCCTGTCTCTCGGCCAGCTCTGTGATCTGGTTTTGTAGGTATGCAGCACGTTTGTCTGATTTTTTAATTGTGGAGGAGACCGCCACCATCTTGTCCTCCAGGGCCCCAGTTCTTTCTCCCAGTCCTTGTACCTCCTGTCTTGGATTTCGGCACTAAACAACGACTTCATGTCGTTGTACAGCCGGTCGAAATCGCACCGCCGCACTAGCCGTTGCTCTGGTGTCTCCTCTCGGTCCTCTTCTCGTTCCGATCCCGATCCTGGTGCCGAGCCGGGCGCCATTTCTGCCCTCCCATCTCTGGATGAGGATCTACTCAAATACCTCCGCAGATCCCCTGTGTTCTTTTTTTTTGTTGATGGCGGGGCCATCGCGGTGTATTCTGGCATCGGTACCCTTGCTTTTTCTGTAGATTTAGTAGTTTTGGTTAGCGTTATTTGAAAAAATGCTTTGGCGGGGGTGGGAGCTATACGATTAGGCAACCGTTCCCCTCACCATCGCGCATGCGCCTCTAGCTGTGGTATCTTTATAGCAAAACTATGGGTGCATGAGAGTTGATATTTTTGTGCACCACAAGTTTAATGGGCACTATAGTGATTGTGCTCTTTACAACACCTGTTCTGCAGGTATAAGGGCGCATCGGGGACAATGCTCTCAACATATCCACCACTGGTACTGAAGGTTTAAGGGCGCCTTACACGGACATACCCTCTGGTACTTCCATACAGTCGCTGCTCAGATAGGCCTCAGCCTGGATTCAGTTACAATTACCAGAGAGTCTGTCCGGCGCTTCTGTGTATTGCACACCTTCCACCCCGTGGGTGTGTGTCAGACACTGGAGCTTAGCATGAGGGAGCTTGGCATGTCCACAGAGTTGACCGGTGCAGGGGGATATCAATCTTTCCTCACCTGCTCCTCCGGTCTGGGACCCGCTCTCCTCGCCTGCTCCTGCGGGCCGCCATCTGGGACGTCAAGGAAGAAGTTCGGCGCAACTGCGCATGTCTGAAGAATGGAGCTCCCGGATGTTTCTTCAAAAAAACTTTGATCCGGGGAGATCGCGGGTGTAGCCCTTGTGTGTGCACAATAAAGTTTTTTTTTTTGAAGGAAAATCCGGGAGCTTCATTCTTCAGACATGCGCAGTTGCGCCGATCTTCTTCTTCTTCCTGGATTCAGTTACAGCAGTGCTGGCTCATGCAGAGGTTCACTCGTACCCCTGCTATAGCAGCATTCGAAACCTTGCCAGCACAGGGTCACAAGAACAGGTTACTCTAGGGCACCGGATCGGGAGCAGCACACGGTGCCGGTGTTATTATAGTTCACCTCTCACACTGACCACCGACACCCTGCAGCAGCCTGTCACATTCGGGATTGCTGCGATCAGCCAGCATGGTACAGTTGTTTCAGTGACCAACACCACATTATATTCTGGTCCTGTTCACGCACAGGTGGTGTACCCCACAACTGGAAGTCCCACCTAACTGTTCCCCCGCAGCTGGCTGATTTGTTACTTTACCCCAGTATCCCCAATCGATGCCGGTCAGCACACCACAGTGTGCTTTACCACATTCCATCTGGTTAATATACATTAAGGTATACCTGACACAGGTTTCTCTTACAGATTTACTTTGTCTGACCAGACGGTTAGCCGAGTACTCCATGAGGTGTAGAAGTTCTTATCTGAGAATATTAATACCACTCTACTCGATTTGGGTTACTCACCTGAAACAGGGGTCCACATAATGAGACCGCGTTATAATCTGGATCGCGTTATAAAATGTTGCAACGCGAGGACTTACCGGCATCTACAGCTCTCTCCTCTCTGCATCATATGGCTGAGTCCACGTTCCACACTTACGTAGACTTTCGAGCGCAGAGGAGGTTTTTTTTTTTTAACATACAATTCAATGCTTTATTGCTAGCGGACACATACACCTATGTGGGAATTGAACATTAACACATTTTATATAATACACATGCAGGAATCGAACCCAGGAGCTTTCATATACTAGTACCAATTCTCTACCTCTACACAACAGGCGTGGTGTGGCAAAACCGACTCTATAAATATACTTAACCTCTAGAGCACATTGCAATGCAATGGACTGCACTGTAGCGTCGAGGTAGAGAATTGGTACTAACATCCTGGGTTCGATTCCTGTATGATATGGTATAATTTATAAAATAAATAAAATAATAATTTATAAATTATACATAAAATAATTATTATTTTATCTATTTTAAATGAAAAATTGTTTTCAGGCAAAAGGTGACACAGTGTGCTCATTTGCATGCTATTTCCCAGAATCCCTTGCTGCAGTGGAAGCACTGTACGCTAGGTGATAATGGTGAAAGGCAGGGTTGCAGACCTGTCTAAGACGTGCATGTGCTCACAAGTGATCTTTTTATTTGCTATATGCTATATGGTGGAGGTTTCTTGTTGCCTTTTTCACCCACCATAAATTAAAATGTTGATATATATATATATATATATGGATGTTTTAAGGAATCTTGTGGTCAGTGTGAAACTAATAGAATGCAATGTTATTGGTATCAGGGGCAACTTGAAACCAAGTTGTATGATGCCCATTTTAGTGATAAGACTTGTTTTTGTAAGTTCCTAATGTTCCTGAGATAAGGTACTTGATGATAACAACAGAAAACAAGTATGTAAACAAGTACGTCATTTAGTTGGCAAAAGCTAGTTAGCTGAGACAGTGATGTATATCTCTTCGATCTAATGGTATAAAACGTAACTGTCGAAGGATACGCCACTGCCTTCTCAGATACTCGCCACCTTGAATAGAAGTATTTTGTATGTTGTATCCTTGCTGAATCGCTGAGCTGGTTGAAGAAATAAAGATTGCTGATTTGAACTGCAAACCTGATTCCCGATTATTACATTGCCGAAGTTTTTCTCACCGTTGACATCTCTTGACATCTCCAGTTGAGTTCCTCAAGACCCCACCATGATGTTCCAGGCGGTCTCATCCCTCCTCCTCCTCTCTCTCTTCTCAGTCGGACACGGGAACTCTAAAAATGTCATCAGTGTCTCCAACGGAGGTAAATTGGGTGACTGGGGGCCAGTTTAAATGTGTCCCGTCGGTTTCCGTGCCATTGGATTCTCTATCAAGGTGAGATAAATATATACAGTAATAATAATATGATTTCTTGCATGGCAATGTATGTGCTTCTGTATATGGGATTTTGATGGCACAATATTAAAATTGCCCCGCAGAACTTACAATCTAACTTTGCAGGCGCAGTCAAATATTTTAACTTATGCCAGGACTACTTCAGAGGCCAGCTAATTACTGCAAAAATCTCCTTTATAACTGTGATTTATACTTTTTACTCTCTGTATTTAGAAGTAGCCAATACTCCCTCCCCACGTATTAGATAACCCCCTTTCAGTGTCCATATGAGACACTATGGGGGCTGTGCACAAAGCAGTGATACAGTAAGTGTTTTTAAGTGAGATAAATGCCGTTATGACGCAATTTATGGCTCAAATTTTTTATCAATGACTGTGTTTTGGTGATAAAAAGCCTTATAAGTGCGATACTGCAGTGTTATCACTGCTTTGTGAATCCCGCTGCACGCAATTTTGCACCATAAGGCATTTATCTCACTTAAAACCCCTTACAGTATCACTGCATTGTGCATAGACCCCCCTGTGTGATGGGGACGATGCACCCAATAGGTTGACCATTGACTGGCATAGTGTTAAATGATGCCCATATTATATGGGCATGATGTACCCACTGTGCCATTCTATTGTTTTAGTGGCAGTTGTTATGCATTTAGTTAGCCATTTGATGTGATTTATTTTGCAATGTAAGGTGTTTTATTTTGGCCTGTTTTTTTATTTCTTCACAATTTCTTGCAATAGTGGTAAATAAATCATGCCCGTATTATATGAGCATGATGTGCCCACTGTACCAATGAATGGGTGAAGGGTAGTTGCCTGGGGAGGGTGGTTAGGCCTCCTTGGTGGGTAGGGGGGGTTATTTAAAAGTATTTTTTTTGGGGGGGGGGCACACAATTGGTACCACAGGACATTGTATACCCCCAGACACCCGAGGGGATCACCCGGGAACACCCACTGGCCTGTTGCATTAACGGTGTGCTGAAAAAAAGGTAAACAATGCTTTCTGACTGTCTCCGTTTCGTTTTGGCGCGCTTTTAAAGTACGATTCACGTATCACTGCTTAGTAAACTGGCAAAAAACTGTGCGTTTGCCGATACAGCGCTGTTATCACTGCTTAGTGAATCGCGCCGTAGGCAGTATCGGACATAAAAGTCATTTATCGTACTTAAAAGCAGTTATCACTGCTTAGTGCATAGCCCCCTATATATAGGAAATATTACAATCCCCTATTATTCCCTTATTGCAAATTCACTTTTTAACCTCACTTTTCTCTCCCTCGCCCTTTTCCATATGAGAAATCGCCCTACATTCCCTAATATAAATCCTTTTACTGTAACTATCAGTAATGGCCATTGTTTTACCTTATTAGATAATCCCCCCCCCCTGTACTATCCCCCTGATAAAAATCCTTTTTCTCTCCCCCCTATTAGAAATCTCACTTATCCTCCCCTATCATAACCCCACCTTATTCCCTCTATTAATCATCCCACTTATTCTACCCTATAAAAAATCCTCTTTAGTCTCCCACGTTATATCCCCTTTATACTTCCCCTATTAGATATCCTTCTTACTCCCCCTATTAGATATCCCCCTTACTCCCCTATTAGATATCCTCCTTACTCCCCCTATTAGATATCCCCCTTACTCCCCCTATTAGCTATCCCCCTTACTCCCCCTATTAGAATCCCCCTTACTCCCCTATTAGAATCCCCCTCACTCTCCTATTAGATATCCCCCTTACTCCCCCTATTAGAATCCCCCTTACTCCCCTATTAGAATCCCCCTTACTCCCCTTATTAGAATTCCTTTTACTCCCCCTATTAGAATCCCCCTTACTCCCCCTATTAGAATCCCCCTTACTCCCCCTATTAGAATCCCCTTACTCCCCCTATTAGGAATCCCCTTTGCTTTCCCATTATCCCCTAAATCCCAAACCTCACTATAACACCCCCCAGTTGGTCCGAGTTTCTGGCCCAGATGTGGGGGGCCCATATCTCAATTATTGACATCCGATGCCCCATACCAGGGCCTGTAAGTCGGGAAGAAGCGGGTCCCTGTGTCAGAAATCAAAGCAGTCTAAGAATTGCCCCATAACTCCGTTCTGCCCCCACTGCTGCCTTCTTACCCCATTTAGGTCTGTTCCCTAATGAGAAGTGTTACCTGTAACCCCATAAAGAGCCCCCTCGTTCTAATATCCCACAATTAGGATTAATCTGAGAAGCAACATAGGTAAATTATATGGTCAGGTCAGTGACGTGTTTAATGGGTTAAAGGGTCAGTACCACGTAGGGGTAAAGTGACCTAATGACAGGGACGTGTTTAATGGGTTAAAGGGTCAGTCCCACGTTGGAGCAAAGTGACCTAATGACAGGGACATGTGTAATGGGTTAAAGGGTCAGTCCCACGTAGGGGCAAAGTGACCTAATGACAGGGACGTGTTTAATGGGTTAAAGGGTTAGTCCCACGTAGGGGCAAAGTGACCTAATGACAGGGACGTGTTTAATGGGTTAAAGGGTCAGTCCCACATAGGGGCAAAGTGACCTAATGACAGGGACATGTTTAATGGGTTAAAAGGTCAGTCCCACGTAGGGGCAAAGTGACCTAATGATAGGGACGTGTTTAATGGGTTAAAGGGTCAGTCCCACGTAGGAGCAAAGTGACCTAATGACAGGGACATGTTTAAATGGTTAGAGGGTCAGTCCCACCTAGGAGCAAAGTGACCTAATGAAATTGACATGTTTAATGGGTTAAAGGGTCAGTCCCACGTAGGGGCAAAGTGACCTAATGAAAAGGACGTGTTTAATGGGTTAAAGGGTCAGTCCCATGTAGGGGCAAAGTGACCTAATGACCGGGACGTGTTTAATGGGTTAAAGGGTCAGTCCCACATAAGGGCAAAGTGACCTAATGAAAGGGACGTGTTTAATGGGTTAAAGGGTCAGTCCCACGTAGGGGCAAAGTGACCTAATGACAGGGACGTGTTTAATGGGTTAAAGGGTCAGTCCCACCTAGGAGCAAAGTGACCTAATGACAGGGACGTGTTTAATGGATTAAAGGGTCAGTCCCACATAAGGGCAAAGTGACCTAATGAAAGGGACGTGTTTAATGGGTTAAAGGGTCAGTCCCACGTAGGGGCAAAGTGACCTAATGACAGGGACGTGTTTAATGGGTTAAAGGGTCAGTCCCACCTAGGAGCAAAGTGACCTAATGACAGGGACGTGTTTAATGGGTTAAAGGGTCAGTCCGACGTAGGAGCAAAGTGACCTAATGACAGGGACATGTTTAAATGGTTAGAGGGTCAGTCCCACCTAGGAGCAAAGTGACCTAATGAAAGGGACGTGTTTAATGGGTTAAAGGGTCAGTCCCACGTAGGGGCAAAGTGACCTAATGAAAAGGACGTGTTTAATGGGTTAAAGGGTCAGTCCCACGTAGGGGCAAAGTAACCTAATAACAGGGATTAATGGGTTAAAGGGTTAGTCCCATGTAGGGGCAAAGTGACCTAATGACCGGGACGTGTTTAATGGGTTAAAGGGTCAGTCCCACATAAGGGCAAAGTGACCTAATGACAGGGACGTGTTTAATGGCTTAAAGGGTCTGTCCCATGTAGGGGCAAAGTGACCTAATGACAGGGACGTGTTTAATGGGTTAAAGGTTCAGTCCCACGTAGGAGCAAAGTGACCTAATGACAGGGACGTGTTTAATGGGTTAGAGGGTCAGTCCCACTTAGGTACAAAGTGACCTAATGACAGGGGCGTGTTTAATGGGTTAGATGGTCAGTCCCACTTAGGTACAAAGTGACCTAATGACAGGGACTTGTTTAATAGGTTAAAGGGTCAGTCCCACGTAGGAGCAAAGTGACCTAATGACAGGGACGTGTTTAATGGGTTAAAGGAACAGTCCCACCTTGGAGCAAAGTGACCTAATGACCGGGATGTGTTTAATGGGTTAAAGGGTCAGTCCCACGTAGGAGCAAAGTGACCTAATGACAGGGACGTGTTTCATGGGTAGAGGGGTTATGAGTAGTTATATATGAGATGGACACATTGTAACTGATCTTCCTGATACAGTTGGAACAATTCCAGTGGTTTGGTGATGATACGACTCTGAACGGGATACAGCTGCACTGTGTTAGCAGCAACAGCAATGAGGAATATTACATCCAGTCTACTGAAGGAGCGTAAGTCATTCACAGGACATGCACAGCCACACAGGTCTCTTCTTCACATGTACATAGCATTCCTAACCTCACAGGTCTCTTCTTCACATGTACAGAGCTTTCCTAACCTCACAGGTCTCTTCTTCACATGTACAGAGCTTTCCTAACCTCACAGGTCTCTTCTTCACATGTACAGAGCTTTCCAAAGGCCCAGGTCTCTTCTACACATGTACAGAGCTCGCCAAACCTCACAGGTCTCTTCTTCACATGTGCAGAGTTTGCCAAGCATATATTACGATGACAGGATTTTGGGGTGTATAAAGAGGGGTGTATAAGGGAGTTCCGAGGGCAGCAAAATGTTGGGGTGTATAGGGAGGGAAATTAAGGCAGCTGGAAGGATAGCAAGGTATTCGTATATATAGAGATGGGTATCACCAGGAGATTAAGGGAGGGGGTGATACCACTTTACAGATTAAAAATCCCCTTTACTCTCACCCTATTAGAGATCCCCTTTCCTCTCACCCTATTAGAGATCCCCTTTACTCTCACCCTATTAGAGATCCCCTTTACTCTCACCCTATTAGAGATCCCCTTTCCTCTCACCCTATTAGAGATCCCCTTTGCTACCCTGAAGGACGTAGGACAGGGGCGATGCCACTATATAGATAATTGGTCAGATCTCCCCTAAAATCCTGTGCCCGTCCTACAGGTCAGGTCTCCTCTGCAAAAGCACCTAGGAAGTTTCCTCTTCACCACTAACCACGTCCTCCTTCTTCTCTCTCAGGTGGGGCTCATGGACCTGCGGTCAGCATTGTCTCAACAGCAACCTCTTCGCCTTCCGCTTGAAAGTAAGTCCACCTCAGGGGGACGGTGACGACACCGCCGCCAACAGCATCATGTTTATGTGCTCAGACAAAACGATACTAGAGGCAAATAAGCTCTCGTGGGGGAAATACGGAAGGTGGAGCCAGTACTGCGAATTAGGGATCTGTGGCATCAGCACCAGGGTGGAGGAGTACCAAGGAAAAGGAGATGACACGGCCCTCAATGATGTCAAGTTCACCTGCTGTGAAAATTGAGTCTTCTTTCTTCTCAACTTCCCCATGAAGGGTCTACATTCAATCGGGAAGGTCTTCAGGGGTGGGGGGAAGGGTTAAGCCAGCGACGTCTCTAAATATAGCTGGTGGAGATGGTTGGAGATGCAGATCTTTTAGGGACCAAATTAGTGGGACGTTCGTATTGTTCAATTTGAAATTGTGAAATAAAATTGAATTTTAATGTAAAATAAAATGGAAGTATTCATTGTGACTATTTGTATCCATTTAACTCATATTTACTCCATATAACTCCTCCTATTACCCCATATAACCTCTCCCTATATCTCCTCCTATTACTCCATATAACTACTCCCTATATCTCCTCCTATTGACCATATAACCGCTCCCTATAACTACTTCTTATGTTCCATATTACTGCTTCTTAAACTCCTCCTATTACCCCATATACCCGCTCCCTATAACTCCTCCTATTGCTCCATATAAATGCTCCCAATATCTCCTCCTTTTACCCCATATAACTACTCCCTATAACTCCTCCTATTTCCCAATATAACCCCTCCCT